>NW_022983494.1:25842-30436 GCF_010015735.1 Aaosphaeria arxii CBS 175.79
GAGTGCGTTGCCGTACGCTCCACCCTGCGCGTTTAGGTCGGCGTTCTTGTCGAGCAGCAGCTTTACCACCTGCTCGTGGCCTCTGGATGAAGCCGCCTGCAGTGCGTTGCCGTGGTATCCACCCTGCGCGTTCGGATTGGCGCCCTTGTTGAGTAGCAGCTTTACTACCTGCTCGTAGCCTCTGTATGAAGCCGCCTGCAGTGGGTTGCCGTATTCTCCACCCTGCACGTTCGGGTCGGCGTCTTTGTCGAGCAGCAGCTTTACCACCTGCTCGTGGCCTTCTTCTGAAGCCGCGTAGAGTGCGTTGCCGTAGAATCCACCCTGCGCGTTCGGGTCGGCGTCCTTGTCAAGCAGTAGCTTCACCACCTGCGCGTGGCCTCCGAATGAAGCCGCCTGGAGTGCGTTGCCGCAGTCTCCACCCTGCGCGTTCGGGTTGGCACCCTTGTCAAGCAGGAGGCCAATAATCTCGTCATGTCCATGTGTGCCAGCAATTGCTAAAGGAGCGTCGCCCCACCTGTCCTCTGCATTAACGAGTTTAGTGGGATCTTCTGATGCGAGCAACAGCTCCTGTGTGATGCTGGATAACCCAAATTGTGCCGTGTAGTGCAAGCCTGTGATTGTAGGATAGTCTCGGCTATATCTTGAGGATTTCCATTTTGGACATAGCAGCACCTGTGCAGCGCATGCAAGCAACCCAGGGTCCAGAAGAAAAGAACAGGCAAGCTGGCACACTTCAGCTTCAACTGCTCTTACGTGGTCGCCCCCATGCTTCGCTGCATAGTCTAAGAACTTATAATTAGCAAGCCTATGTTTGAATTCATCATCTGTATGACACCTCCCGCTCCTGAAAGCGTCGAAAGACAGGTACGTGAGGCATGTGGTAGCAATCTGCTGTTGTGCTGCTGGATTCCATGTATCCTTGATCCGTTCGAAATAGTCTTGTGTGGTGTAGTGCACAAGACGGACGATAGAACTCTCGCGATCGACGACAACAAGACCGGCACACACAGATACCAAGTCCTCGACATCGCATATGCCCTCGGGGTCACGCTCTGTATCCTCAGGTTCTATCGCCAAAGCGCAGCAAATCTCAACTGTGGTAAGCGGCCTTTTCGCGAATGTGATCCATGATAGAACTTTTTTGGCTCGTTCCCGGTCACCTTCTAGTTGCCCGTTAATTCTGGCCAACGCATCTTTGTACGCATCATCGAGTGCGGTTGAGCCTTTGGCAAACTTAGCCAGAGTTGTTTTGACCTCTCTTGGGTTTCTCTTATCTGACAGTGAATCTATGTGCAGTCGAGCAAGAAGGAACCTAGCATTTAATAAGACCGCCTGGATTTATACAATAAGATAAGAGACATACATGCCGTCTACCGCCTCTACGATCTTCGTTTGCACCATGTCTTGCAGCTCATCGCTACGTTGAATGCATTTGTGAAGTCGATATATCTGGCCTGCCACGTAACGCTTCACATCTTCTTCACTAGCCTGGATCTCCAACTTCATTGCATCTCGAAATCCATCTTCAATCTCTGGTATGAACCGCGAGGTGGCCATGAGGCGAATGTCTCGTCCTGCTTGTAGGGCTCGGAGTTTGGCAAGAAACGTACGACGCGTGCCGTCACTCCCTCGACATTCGTCTAGAGCGTCGATCACTATATAGGCTGTAGAGAAACGTGCTAGCACATCTTGGAGAGCGCTGCAGATTTCGTCAAGTGACGGCCTAGTCCCCTTGTTAGCATGCTGCTTGTGTAATCGTTCTACGGGATCCACAGCCGACGGATGAGCCTGCACCAGCTCCTTTAGAATGGCCGCCAGCATACTGACAGCATCCTGCTCCTCTTGAGATTTGTAGTTGCAGTACACATAAGCAAGTCCATGCGAGCTGTTCTGCGCGGATTTTGACAGGTGGTCAATTGCGATGGCGGCTATCATGGTCTTGCCTGCTCCTGGAATTCCAGGGCAGAAGAGGGTTCCGTTGGCTTCGGTGAGCCATCTTGCCGTCTCAGGCGCGTCCAAAAACCACTGGCCTGTTCCTTCCTGCCTGCGCTTTATGATGTCGGATTGTTGAGCCGGGTAATCCGAGGGGGATACCCATTCCACCACCTGACGGTACTTTGCGGAATTCTGATCTTGCTGTATCTTCTCCACTCCAGACTTTATACCAGGCACCTGGGCCCGCACGAAGTCGGTGTCGCTTTTGATGGCTTCCGAGATTTTGCTGGTTCATATTAGCAATGCAGTTCAGCGGCGTCGGTGGTGGAAGCCTACAAATGGTCCATTTGTAGCGCGATCTCCACAAGCGACTTTAGACGCTCCATCCGACCCAAAATACTTGCAATCTCTTCTTTCTTGAACTTCCACACCAGCACTTCACCCGCCCTCCCTAATCGGCCACTGTCTGTCATCTTGGTCTGCAACGTTTCAAGCGCTTCCTTGAACTGATCGAACGGCCCATTTTCAACTGCAAGGCCTCGAAGGGCAGTAAACCATGATTTCTCAGGATCCCCCGTCTCAAGCCGAGCTCTAAGGTTGAAAAGTAGGTTGTATAGATTCGAGATCTCGACAGCGCACTGTGTGCGGTCTTTCGAGGCATCTTTGACGTCGTTCAAGTACGCGAGAACTTTGGTTGAGAGCTGGAGGATAGCGATGATGCTGGCTGTCACACTAAGCGGATCCATCTGGGAATAACACAGCCCAAAGGATAGCCGTATGGAAGAGTAGTGGAGAGTGATGGCGACATGATGCAGGCAGAAGGGCTGATGGATAGCAATCAGGCTGAGGCTGAACAGGTGCAGATGAGCTGCATCGACTTACGCCGCACCTTATCGATAACACCAGACCTTGCTTGCTCCGTGCGCTACGGAACCCAAAGCGCTTTTGCCATTTGTGGCTAAACGCTGTGCCAGAATGGAATAGTTCCAGAAACTTCCACCGCGAAGCAAGATCCTGTTTGTCCTGTTTGCAACTTTGCAACGTAAGTTATGTTCCTCAAACAGCTGACATAGCAAACACGCTAGCTATAAACAGTACCTGCTTCGCTCCCAAGTACTACGCGCGGTGGCAATTCTGCACAAATCTCCGTGCTGCACTAGAAGTAGAGCTGATAGTGACGTCTAAGTGGCTAGAGTATGATTACAAGCCTAGAAAGTCTCAAATAATACGTATCAGGGCTGCACGAGCAGTAGAATGACACTGCTTTCGGAAAGTCCTTTCTGCTTCGCAAATGTGGATCTGCTGGAAGTAAGGTGCTAACGTCCGTCCCTGCGTAACGAAAAACCCGCCATGCCGAAAAGGATTCTACAAATAGTCAGACTGGATCCTCAAATCTAGTGGAATTAGGGTGATTTAAGTTTCAAGGTGTCGATCAAGTATGTCTACTTCTACAGCCAGTAGAAATATAGAAAATTACATGAATTATCACCATGCTGTCGATCTTTTCGTCACATACCTGTACAACCTCGCCTGTTCTAAAGCCATATAACAATGTATGCGTCTATCATTCATGCCTATCGGTGCAGCTAAAATAGTCTTCAACTATCTATAAAAGCCTTGCGGGCAATCAAAAGATAATCTATAATCCAGGAATGTAGTCCGGATTTATCCGGCTGGAGAGGCCCTCAACAGCTCTTGGCAGACGACTTGACACTCGACCTACAAGGCTTAGCGTATGCTGTCTAAGTAATGTAAATTACACAAACACCTGGCCAGGCTTTATCACTGCCTCCAATCCTGGATCAAACGATAATCCGAAAATTGACGTAATCCGCACAGCCACAAATCCTACGGTAAAGATACGCAGATGTAACTTAGGACATACATATCATCGCACATTAGCTCGGACCGGCGGTTCGCTTCCGCCGGAACCCATTGACGGGGAGCTTAATTTATGCAGGACTGATCTGCTGATCGGCACTTCCTGCAGAAGTAGCATCCGAACCTGGCTGGTGCGTGATGACTTGCAGATCTAGCCTTACGCTTGCCGTGTAACGTACCTATGATGACTGATCGGTCTGTGGCTGTGGCTACGCGACGCCGCTGCCAAGTACTCTGGAAAATCAGAGCTCCTGGATTGGGAGCAGGGCTGAGGTCAACGGCCGCTACCTGCTTAGCTTTTGACATAGCCCTTTATCAACTATATTAATCATCTACAGGTAACGGGGAGCAACAGTGCAGGTACGCAGAATACGTGAAGGTCTTGATGTGTTGATAACGTTAAACTGTTCAAGTTCGTGGCTCTGGCTATGTAAGGAAACTGATCGTTAGGTCGTAGAGTGAGAAAAGAAAGTAAGCATAAGACATCAAAAAGCGAACTCTATCAGCATTACTCTCCCAGACATGTACCCAAAACCAACAATGCCCTCATGAACGGCAATGCAGGATGACCGATGATCGGGAGGAAGCCAAAGGATACGCTTAGTATGTTGGTGCACCCACTGGTCCTTGACAAAAACAGAGGGGGAAAGAGGGAGACGATTCGTGGCTGTATCAGGTGGAAGAAGCTCTGCTGGTATAGGCAGAGACCCACGGTTTGTCTGGAGAAGCGTACCGTCCTTAGAGAAAGACAGGGTATAGACAAAAGCGTGGATATCAA
>NW_022983495.1:0-5338 GCF_010015735.1 Aaosphaeria arxii CBS 175.79
GCATGGTTTTCTCGCTAGATGGCCAGGGACTTGAGACTAACATAGGATTCATCTCTCTTGCGTCAGATCTGGCTACTACTTTAGAAACTCTTGAAAGTGAGGAATCTACATGCGCTACACTAGATGATGACTGGATATTACGTCGTAATCAGCGCTTTATATGGCTTCCTCCTGAGTTTCGAGATTGTGAGATAGTAGTAAAGAAGCATACAATATGCTTAGGGTGTACATCTGGACGTGTAGTATTCCTAAGTTTACAACAGGACTACTAGAACGTACTTATTATCCTAGCAAATATACTTCTCTATAATAGATAATCTATCTCCTAGTAACCGTAACAATTATAAACGTGAGTATTGCAAGGATAGATAGTTTTGCATTCTTGACTAATTACGCTTTAATTATTACCTCCCCGTGCCACTACTACTGTAGTAAGAGGATGTTTACCAAGTATCACATCCCTGTTCGGTATGTGAGAGTGTCCCTTTCACATACATAGGTAACATCCCATGTAATTCTTTTGTTTATAGCTTCAATCAGTGCCATACCTTCGGCTAGCCTCCTCTCAGTCAGTACTGGTACGTTGAGTTCTGATATAGTAATAGTAACCTTCCGAAGCGTGCTAAAGACCTTCAGGCAGTTCTTAACTAGATTAAACGGTGGAATAGTTAGGGCTCCTTCATTACCACAACGGATATTTAGGTTCACGAGTGCTGGAAGTGGAATAACAATTCCCTCTTCGCCTCGTCTGAGAATGAGTGCTTGAGACGACGCTATACCAGAACGAAGGATGTCATCGTGAATTGTGTCGGATTTCCATACATAGATTTCATTCAACGAGTCTTGTACATCCCTTAGGGTCAAGAGAAGGCTATACCCGTCTGCAAAATCGGTCTCGAAGTCATCCGTTACTAGAATAGACTGTGCTGGATCTCCCTCCATGTCCCCCTCTACTTGTCCTATGTAGTCCTTGATAAGATGTACGCCAAACGTCATAGGCGAAAACAGCTCCCTGTACACCATGCGCCTAAGCTCTAGGGGGAGCGTGTTGTTGAACGTTTCCATAATGGGTCCGTGGTAGGAAGTAAAGGCGCGGTTTACTGCTAAGCAAGATCCATCAAACTCCTCTAGATCTCTGAGGTAGAAGTTGAAGCCATAGAAAGGGGATACCGTCTCGATGGTAAAACGGGATTGAGACGCGGAAAAGGTAGACTCCTTCATTGCATAGAATTTGTTGCTTAGTAGGTAGGTAGGCATCCTGTCGCCTTGAAGTTGATCTGGCCAAATACACCCAGGTAGGGCAGCATCCCGTACGGTCTTGGTGTCAAAGAGCAAAGCAAAAACAACCATACTACCATGATAGGAGCATTGAAAGAGATCAACAATCATAACGTCGACAAGGTACTTAGAACAAGGTCCATCGTCATGTACGAATTCATGCAAGCAAAAGACGGATCCTAGTCGGAGCGAATGTAGTAATTCAAGGTGCCTGTGCGTAGAGCATTCCTTATCCATGGTAGAAGACGTGTCGAGTAAGAAGTCATTGTTGGGTAGGGTAATCTTGAGTGAAGGGTACTTGTTTCGCTGGAGATAGGATTCGAAGGCCTTAACTCTATGCAAGATGTTGCTTGCCTCCTTAGGAGTATTGTTTATTGGGGTTGTAGTGTCTTGCATTGTGTATAAGGAAGTGCGCATAGAGTTGTAGAGAGTTGCATAGGTAAGAGCTAGGAAAAGAAAATCTCTAAGGTCTTGTTATTGTATATCTTCTTAGGTTGTTGTTATAGTTGCTTCGTCACGTGTCTATGTAACACGCCTTGGCAGACCCTGGCAATTCTATCCTAGGGCGGTAACCTAAGTTACTACGCGCTTGCATTACCCTAAAATTTGGGAATTTAATAGAGAAAGCTATTCTGCACTAAATAAATCAGTTGCACCACCATACGAGCTGTTTTGCGGCGTTAAGTTGCGCGTTGTAGTTAAGGTATTTGAAGGGTCAAGGAGGTTGAAAGTAAAGTTGAACCTTACCTACACGGGACTTGCGCAGTTCACCAACCAACTTTGCATTATCACGACACTTTATCACAGTAGCAGCCCTAGCAGCAGCTTTGCAGAACGACCTAGAAGGTATTTTAATTATTTTAGTAAGCAACCCTAAGTAGTCTAAGTATAGGGCTAGGTCGAAGCGCCATAGGAACAACATATACCCGAAGATAAATGATTCAACCCTATCTACATGCAGCGTGAACATAGCGGGGGAGACACTGGGGCTGACTGCCTCTGTGCTTTGATTGGCGGCGCCTCGTGATTCAGAACAGACTTGCGAGCGCAGCTGAGCCGACAGCGGCACTACAGTCTGCCTGGTACGATAGGGCCCAGCAACTCTCACGAATCTTCAGAATCAGGGAGATCGTTGGATCCTGCATTCGAACCATGGCGACCTCTAGGTGGCGGCGACTGATCTCATTCAGGAACGATCGTCGGGACTCTGTACTTATCGACCCTAACATTCTACCTCTGTTAGGCTGACGCTGTATCAGAGTAGCAGCTCATCCCCGCTGCAAGATCCGTCTACAGCAGCTGCACATGGTCTTAAGGTTGTAGCAGAGGGAGAGCGACCGGTGGTGGAGTGTGCTATCCGTACCATCAAAGGAGTCTGTACTGACATTACCCAGCATCGTTGCTGTCCACGGCTTAAACGGGCACCGCGACAAGACCTGGACAGCAGCGAACGGCACCCACTGGCTCCGTGATCTCCTACCAAAGGACAACCCCAATGCGCGCATATTCTGCTGGGGATACGATGCAAACACGCACGGCGAGCGCGTTAGCCACCAATTCCTCCACGATCATGCAGAACAGCTAGTATCGGATCTCTGCCTCAAGAGAAAGCGTACAAATGTGAGACGAGAGCGGACATCTGTACGATATAGTTCTGACAGGAGAAGACTATGGAACGACCAATAATCTTTGTGGCTCACAGCCTGGGTGGTATCATCGTTAAAGGCGTTAGTCCTTCTCGTCTCTATCGTATGCACAGCTGACTAGGCACAGTCTCTTATTCACTCCGATGCGGCACGAAAAGGCGCCCTGACCGGTATTCCTAATGCGTTTTGCCCCAAATTCATTTTCCCTCCCACATCACTTCGCCCGTGCGCCTCGTAAAATGAACTGAACCCCCTGCCCTGACCCCTGACCCCTGACCCCTGACCTGAAAAGGGATAGGTAGATCTAACTAACAAACAACGTTGTAAAGGTAACTGACTACCTAGTTACCTTCCCTTTCTTCTTAACAGTACTCTTCTATTTCGTCTAACAAACCTCCAAACCTCCCTCCCTCCCCCTTTGCTCTTAAACCTTGCTCTATCTCCTACTCTACCATGCTATCTCTTACTATCCTACCTTCTACTATTACTAAGGATCAAGAACAAGACGCAAAGCTTCTACACGATCTTACCTACTATAGTAAAGAGCCGTATTCCTTCCTTAGCTGCCGCAGCTGCCGCATAGTTCTTCCGCTAAGCCGCGTACCAAATCACTTCAGTAGTAGTCCCCACGGGTACCGAACAGTAGACTGCAGGCGGATCCTAGCAGCATGGAAGGAGGTCTATCTACCAGTCTACCCCGTTTCTCTACAGACAGAGGCAGATCTCCATGCCTGGCGCCCCCCTGCGACCTCTTCTCCATGGATACCTGAGTTGCCTGTCTTGCGCGCAAACCACTGCCTATTCAGTGATCCTAGGACTGGCCAGCGATGCAACTCCCTATTTAGCGGCAGAAGCGGCATCCAGCATCATTGTCGTTCGCAGCATGGCTGGAAAAACACCCAGGGGCGCGGCCGCCCTCGATCGCGCACACAACACGGGCAGGCGGCTACCAAGCCCTGGGAACCGAATGTGCCGTGCCACCGTATTGTACCGCATGGAATCGGCTCGTTTCTTTGGCCTATCGATCTTCCTACCGACTATCATCACAGAGGTGCGAGACCGAGGGTTGATACAGACGCGCTTACTCAACGCGAGAAAGCTTGGGAGAGCATAGAGGATTGCCTGGATGGATCTTCTGCTCCTTATGGTGCTAGCGTAAGCACAAGTACCCGCTACCCAATGCATCTAGACCCCTGGATTGAGAAAACGGGTTGGGCTAGCTATCTAAAGGGTCACAGTTTATCTGCAGTCACAGAGCTACTAGCACCACCGCAATCACAGGAGACCGGACTTGTAGCCCTACTACAGGCGTTCGATGGCGTAATAGAAGCTGCCCGTCTATCCGTTCTCGAGGAGAAAGTCAACGTCTTCTCTCTGCACCGCGTCGCCAGCTTTATACCCCATCGGCCGCACAAGCGTCCCCTTCTGACGAAACTCCAAGAGGGCACTTACCGAAAGTACATGGCTATCTGGCATAAACTCCTATGCTTCGTGTACCGGTCTGCCGTGCTTTGTCAAGGACCTTTGCTGACTTACACGCTTACACCGACACAACTCGAAGCACTGGCAAAGCTTCCCAAGCCCCATGGAGTCGTAGCGGCGTCAGCACCCGAGGCAGACCAGAGCGCTTGCCTCTCCCTTTGCATTGCCTTGCTCGACCACAAGTTGCGGGGCCCCATCACGGAGAGCATTGTGGTAGCGTTCCTTGCTGCGCTAGGGATCAATCGTGAGCGCAATGGCTTCGTCTCCGCGGTAACGTGCACGCCCGATCTGTCAGCGCTGGTAAAGATGGCCCAGCTGATTGTGGTTCAATTTGCAATCCACGAACATGAAGCCGGACGGGCGCAATTTGCAAGCGAGCTCATTGCAGAGATGCAGGATCGTTTTATGGTATTCGGCAGTGAGACGCCAATGAACTGGATTCTCAACTTACGCGCATATGGCGCAAGGATTCGTGATACTTCTACAAGCCTTGGGTTCCTATCTTGGTCAGATGATGGGCAGAGCCTTTCTTACAAGTCCCTGGAGATGACCATGAACGACTTGCGCTGGTTTCTGCGAGATCAGGTCGAAGAAGCCCAGGAGCAACTGCATGATTTACTTCTGCTGCCAAAGGGCGACACCGATGCACGGAGAGAGTCTCTGCCTCCCCTACGTCTCTCTGGCATCAAAGACGATCCCACCGTGTCTGAGGCTGGGTGGAGTTTCCTCGACGATCAGCGGAACGAGGGCTTACTCGGCGGTCGTGAGCGCTGGTTGCTGCGACAGATACGCGATAACAAGCGACTATGCAGGCTCTTCTTTTCAAACCAGCAGACTTTTCATTGGAACATGAAGCAAGTTGAAAAGTATCAAAACATGGTGTATGCATTCTTACGGCGGCTCCTCCTGCTGATCCACATGACAAGCGGCCA
>NW_022983495.1:8228-15046 GCF_010015735.1 Aaosphaeria arxii CBS 175.79
CGCGTCGTGATGGTCGTCCTTTCCTGCGATCACGAAGAGTACTTGGAGGCACGTTGTAGAGTGCTGCAGCGCGTTGAAGTGGAAGTGTCGCGTCTTCTTTAAGAGCCTGTAAGGCAAGCTGTATTTGATTCTCACGATTTTGTTGCAAATTGTTGTAATTTGTTGTAAAAGCCATCTTTGTTGCAAACTTGTTGCGATTTTGGTGGGGGCTTGGCACGACCCACGGCTCGTCCATCCCCACGGCTCGTATGCCACCTACGTTATAGATATTGTCTACTTATTACTAACTAATTAGTATCTTAGCAGTCTAAAAAGTATAGAACTTAACCCCCCCTGCTATCTTAATAATTACTAGAGATATTACTTTAATAATTTTATTCTATAATAAGGCTACTATCTAGTTTATTTATTTAAAAAAAAATCTTAAAAAATCCTAAAAAGAAATCCTAATCCTAAGCCTATCTTTAGGGATAGAATGTTGCCCGCATCTGCATCGCCACCGCCGAAGCTGGGTTGTTGCCAATGCGACCGGCTGGCAGGCACACGATGGCGACGTTATGGCCACCTATCGGTCCCAGGGCGTACGTGTTCTCGTCGTTGTCTCCGGACTGGTGCTGCAGGTTGGCGTGCTCTTCGTCGAGCATCTCCTGTGCCGTTGCAAACTCGACTGGGAGGGCGCCTACCCATCCCACCGTGCACTCGTTACGAGGTAGTTGTCGCGACATTCGCGCGAGGAATAGAAAGAAAAGAGAGAAGACCGTTACAGAGCTAGGCTCATGGGTGTGGGAGGCTGGGGTTTTTGCTCTCTGGCAGCCAGCAAACCAGCCTGTTGCTGCTCAGCCTTATTGCCTGTTTTACGGCGCGGCTGCAGCTGCCCGCTACCGTGCGGGCGTAAATGTGCGGTTCCACATAGCGCAGGCACTGAGATACCAATGCAAACGGTGATAATGATTTGTCCATTTGTCATGCATACTAGTCTGTCGCATATCTGAGAGTGCGGTGAGAACAAATAGCAACGGAAGGAAATCGGTGGTTCGCAGTATAAAAACCACCGCGGAGCTAGCAGTGTTGGTGGGGCAAGCCCGCTCAGGCCTAATTGCGCAACGAAACAGCCGTTGTCCTAGGAGCTTATTCTGATCCCCACGAACCATCCTTTGGCGCCCGCTGTGGGCCTGGCAATGAGTCCTAATGTGGCTCCCTAGTACAAATCCAGCGCATATCAGAGAGCCTGTACAAGCTCTCACCACACCTTGTACCAACAACCACTCACCTCTCTCTTTGTCACGAATCGTCCTTCAATTCTTCCTCAAACCCTGAAATATCGCCTCCAGCACAAGGTTAGGGCAGGAGCGGGTCGGCCATCAATATGTGTATGGTGGCAACATAAAGTACTGCCTCGCACAGCTACATCTCACAATGGCTACATCTCACAATGATGCGTAAGCGAACTGCTGCACTTCGACTATACCATTTTAGCACAACACTTAGAGCTGCTGCTTCAACGATAATTTATTTCTCACGTTTCTCATTCTCTATGAGCTTTTCTTTTTATCATGACTCATAATCTTAAGTTAATGCAAAATTCGGAAGGTGTTCGAGACAAAGAAATAATATGCCAGGGGAATCGCTCTGCTCATGAATTCTCAGCTTCTAAGCATGAGCGTTAAATGGTTCGTGTTAGTTAGCAGCCTGTCTGTTTGGGTACTCTTCTCGGGACATTCAAGCGCACCGCGACCGTCGCGCAGAGAACCTATCGGAAACATATTTTTTACCCACACTGTTGTTAGCAAAACCGAATAGACATGCGCAGGCCTATACAACTGGAAAACGCAGCAACCATTAGATAGCATTTACTTCCTAGACTATTCTACATACAGGCTCAGGGACCTCGCCACATAGGAGGAAGAAGGGGGGGCACGTGTTAGGACCCTAACTAGGCTAGCGCGCCCTCGGCGAAGCAGTTGTTCTGTCACGGTTTATGGCTCTTACTGTCCAGGATGTGGACAGCCCTCATGGTGGAAGCATGGCGGAATGTGATCATCGACCGTGCATAGTTAGGGTAGCTCTTCCCTCAGTTTGATGGCGTCACTATAAAAGCTGTGGAAGGTAGGCCGTGCTTGCTGTAGACATTCAAATGGACCGTCGACAGCTCGTGACAGACCTGCAATCTGACACCTGTAGCCGCCGCGGACCTTGAAATACGAGCATGGCGATACATCGCCCCGGCCGCACAAGGCCGTTGCATAGTGATAATCAGACCTCTTTAAACTGGCATGAGAGATAATAGAAGACAACGAGGCAGAATTCAAAGTCCCTGGTATGTGTTTCAGTCTTGTCATCGATATGGGGGCTGCGAGGTTTGAATGTAATATAGCGTGCAGCAAGGCGAATGGGGCTGAGCATGCAGCACTTGTAGGTAAAAATAGATTGATGTGTAGGCTGCTAAAACCCGTTCCCCGCCTCTGAAAAACAACATTAATCCGTTTATTTGTTCACTGTGCTTGATCTATCATTAGGACTGGTATATACTACTCATGATACGGCAAATAACTCCTTAAGGAACGGAAGGGAGTTGTATATGTGAATCAAGTCTGTTTTATTTACCATGGCTAACTTGCGACATGCTGCGCGAAGCTTGTTTCGGTCTAACAATGGCGGTCGCGTTGCGCCAGAGTGGATTGGATTGCAGTTGTTCAGTCGGTCAGTTTTATATTCTCCTTCCATTCTCGCCACTCGATAACGACATTGATACCCCACTATTGGGACTACTGTCTCCTTTTTTGACACTCGCCTACGTCTAAGATACATGCGCAAATAATCCCAGCCTTGACTCCATTTGTCGTCCAATCAGCGACTTGAGCGCTCAGTCTTACCCCTTACTTCGCTAGTTTACCTCTTTTTCTACCTCATCGACCCTTCAGCGCATTTAGACATGTAGTGTTACGACGCCGGAACCTATGAGGACAAAGGAGCTATCAAGTACTTGGGACGGAAGTCGGAGATCAAGGCCAGAGGGCTTGACGACACCCAAGGACGGGTCACGTGATCCAACGTCACGGGGACAGAGTGATCAAGGTGATCAAGCCTTGGCAGAAGTTGATAAGGCCAAGACCTTGAGCAGCTTGATCATGATCAAGGTGATCAAGCCTTGGCGAAATCGTGAAAAGCCAAGATCTTGAGCAGCTTGATCAAAGGACTAGGAAGGACGGATATATAAGATTGCCAGATTTCATATGTAGGAGTTCTTCGTAGTCAATAACAAATTGTATCTGATCTTTTGGAATCACCTTACCAGTACAACAGTAGCTTATCCCCCCTGGATAAGTCAGAGTTATTACCCTGTCTTGATACTCGCTTTACCCTATACAAACCTCTGCGATATACCCCTCTTACCTTGTGTAGTAAGTTACCTATCGTTACATGTAGACGCGTAGGGGACGCGTTCCGTCGCGTCCTTTCCATCATGTTCGTTCGGTTCTACACTTACTTAACCCCCCCTAACACTTACCCCTCCCCTTAGGAATCCATCCTAATCTTTACATCATCCCACTCTTCTCTCTCAAGATACTTCGTTCTTCTTTCTCGTAATGGATATATTTGCGTTCTATCCTCAATACCAAGTGCTAGTGTGCAAACGCTGCGCATATGCTGTTGCTCCTAAGCACCTAGCTAGTCATATCAAGACAAAACACCCCCATGAAGCTTGCCATGATGCTGGCCTGCATCCTGCTCACCATCGGGTTGGGCGGCTAGCTCTTATGCTTGCCAAACGTCTCCAAACGCGACACGACCTCCTCGATCCAGCCGTTAGCAAGATCCCAGTACCATTGCCAACAGAGCGGCCCCTCTCTGACCTAAAGCTTTACCGTGGGATCCAGTGCAGTCGCTGTGAATATCTTCTCACTAAGACAAAGCATACCATAGTCCTTATGGGTAAACATTTTAACCAGCACCGACTTCTTCCACGGAAGCCCGGTAGACAGAGTAAAATAGCAGACATACCAGAGGCGGATAAGGGTCCTATGTTTACAGACGTCTACTGCCAGCGCTTCTTTACTTCAGGCCCACAAAGCTCCTTCTTTGCAGTCCATGTCCCTACTGTAGTTCAGGAGCTAAAAGGACAACCTCAGTTACGAAAGGCTGACCTTCTCCGGGCTATTATTAACGAGCAACTTGATGCTAGTAACGGCAAACAACAAGTCACCGCGCAAACATATACCAGCCAGACTACTAAGACAGAAGTCTCGCCTTGGCTCGAGCTAACAAGGTGGCCGCGGTTCTTTGATGGATTGGATATGACCGAGGTGGCTCCTCTTGCCTACCTGCCTAATCCTCGCACGGAGCCGGGCCTAGCTGCGCTCGGAGAGAGCTTCGATCGTATCATCGAGCAGGCCTACCTTTCTATTTGCGAGGATCGAATTAGTGTGTTCGACCAAGCCAAGATCAACAGTTTCATCAGCGATCGAAGTAGTAAGCAGGAACGCCTGATTATGGTGAAACTGCAGAAGGGAACATTTCGTGTGTACAAGGGTCTTTGGAAGCGTCTTCTATGCTTCACCTACCGTACTAGTCTGCCTAGCCAGAAAATACCGCTTCTCCACCGATTCACAAGCAACCAGCTGTGTGCGTTGGACAAGGCCATGACGCTTGCCGAAGAGCTGCTCGCCCTAAAGGGCGCAGGCAAGGATGACTGGCTGTACAAAGAGGAGGAACGTAAGAGGGTAGCTGATCTGGATAAGGCATGCCTGTTGCTATGTGTCTCGCTGCTCGACCATACGCTACGAGGGGATCACTTCGAAAGCGTAGTCCTTAGCTTCCTCGCAGTATTGGGCATTGACGAACAGCCTGGAGGTGTCTTTCGCGGTCCTTTAAGCTACTCCCCGGACCTTTCTAAGTTTATCAAGATGGCGCAGATGGTGGTCGTGCAAAGGGCTGTTGTTGGCGCAGAGGAGGGCGAAGCAGAGCACCCATCGGATCTTTTAGACGAGATGAGAGAGCGCTTTATGGTGCGAGGGACGCGAACTGCATTTGACTGGGCCTACCGTCTTCGCTCCTATGCAAAGAAGATGGTTAATAATACCACCTCCCTTGGCTATATATCATGGTCGGAGGATGCACAGACCGTTATTTACCGAGACACAACTCTGAGCATGACCTCTCTTCGAGATTTCGCTGCCGACCAGGTACAGAGAGCCCAGATAGAATTAGAGGAACTCCTCCTCCTACATCCAGACGAGTGTCGCGAGGACATTGTCCCCTCCGTGTCGCTCCACCGCCTGAAGGACAACCATGCCAACAGCCAGAAGCACTGGAATTTCCTCAAAGACCCCCGAAACGCGGATCAGCTTAAGGTTGGCGACAACTGGCTCCTTAATAGAGTGCTCGAGAATGACTGGCTAAAGGACGACATGATGAGCTTTACTCCAGAGCACGAGGTTCGCTGGAAGAAGGACGTAGTTCAGGAGTACTTCTCCCGGGTAGATCAATTTCTTAAGCGGCTGCTTCTCCTCATCCATATCACTTCGGGCCAGCCTGCCCGTGGCACTGAGCTCTTGGGCTTGCAACCTAGCAATACGGCGCAAGGACATCACCGAAGCATCTTCATGGAGGATGGCTTGGTAAGCACGGTGACATCTTACCATAAGGGGTACAACATTACTGGTTCTACTAAGATCATCCACCGATATCTACCAAAGGAGGTTAGCGAATTGCTTGTATATTATCTCTGGCTCGTCCTCCCGTTCTGGCAGCAGCTTGATGTGCTAGTGTATAAGCGAGAAGAGCCGCCTTCCTCATTTCTATGGCCGAAGGGAAATGAGAGTTGGAAGTCAAGTATGCTAACTAAAATACTCACCCAAGAAGGAGAGAGGCACTTCAAAACCCGCCTGAATATCGTAATCTACCGTCACATCGCGATCGCGATCTCACGCCAGCACCTTCCTTGTGGTGGATTCAAGCGAGACTACGGCATTGACAAGAAACTAGCGGACGAACAGGCAACCCACGGTACTTGGACCGCAGGGACAGTATACGCAAGAGGCATGCAAGAAGCACCAGGCCATGTTAAGATGCGGAGCATGGAGTACAGAGCGGTGAGCCGGGAGTGGCATAGCTTTCTTGGGTTTCGAGTGTATCATGGAGCCCGAAAGCAACCACTTACTAAACATATAAATTAGCGTAATAATTTTAGGTAGTTAGAGGCGTAGGTAGCATAAGTAATGCGTGAGCCGCAGTAGGATATCATTCATAGTAACGTATTTGACAAGCGAGCTGCGAACACGACCAACTTTCCAAACACCTTGATTCCAAACAGCAATTACACCACCTTCTACTTCTGGTGCTCCGTATCGTAATGCTGATATTCACCTGGCTATATTAGCTATCGATTCCAATCAAATCTCCAATGTTTTAACAGCTGCAGGTATCTACAATGTCCCTAAGGCCACGCTACGTAGCCGACACGCTGCGTAGCAGACGCGCTAGCACCTACTCACGACGAGGTTGTGAGCCCAACTCGAAGAAGCTTACGAAGCTAGAGGAGGAGATGATAGCTGGATATATACTTGAGTTACATTCACAAGGTCTCTCACCAACCTACACTGCAGTGCAAGATATGGCTAATCTACTATTAATATTCGGTTACCGGATATTAACCTGATATCCAACCCTACTATAAAACCTGATATCCTCCTTATTAAATATAGTAACCCTAAAAAGAACATGATATCCTGGTAGACATACCTAATATCCTACTGTAGAACCTGATATCCTGGTAGAAAAACATGATATCCTATTATTAGGGATTCCTTATTTCAACA
>NW_022983496.1:0-2410 GCF_010015735.1 Aaosphaeria arxii CBS 175.79
CGATGAAGTCGCAGTCGGGCCTGATGAAGACAAAGCGAAAGCGTTGCAGCAGTATGAGGAGGAGCGCAAAGCGATAGTCGCATCGCGGAGACTACTAGACGGGCTGTTGTCTAGGGCTCAGGAAGAAGCAGTTGCCAAAGCAGCCGCAAAGGGTCAGGTCGGTTCAACCACAGTGGGCAGTGTAACGTTTGGCAATCAGAACTCTGGCTTGCAAACCGGTGTGATCAACGGCGGAGTTCATGGCGCTATGTTTGGGGGAAACCGAGATTGAGAGAGATAAGCTACCGTCAAAGAAATCATCAATGTTAAGGTTAATACTTAATGTCGAGTCTAGATAGGAATGCATTTAGACCTCGTCGATGGTCCAGCCAGAATGCCTAAAATGGCCCCGCGCGCTCTGTTGCTTGCTCCCTACCTTATCCACGCACCACTCTAGGAACACATTAAATCCTTGGGCTGGGTCTTCCTCATAAGTGCTCCAGCTGCGCTTGATGAAGACCTAGAGCTCCGCGAAGAACTCCTCGATTAGATTCAGGTCGGGCGAGTACGGCGGTAGGTACATGAGCTTCACGCCTGCGTCAGCACACATCTGCTCGATTCGTTCGGTGTGGTGAAAACATGTGTTATCCATCACAAGCACCGAGTTCGGCTCCGGCCACCTGCCACAGTGCTGGAGCAGCTGCTCGATATAGTCTTCGAAGACAGCGCTGTCAGTTGTACCCTAAAATACATGCGACAGCAGGATGCCGTCCTGTGTGTATGCTGGCAATATCTGCCACCGTTGTTCGCGTTGGTACCGGGCGATCTGCACAGGTGTCGTGCCGAGAGGAGACCAGCCTGTCCGCCTGATGCCGATGCGTTTATCACGCCCGGACTCGTCGACATACACTAGATGATAAGAACGGAAAGAGGACAGCTTGTACAAGTAGAAGTCCCGCAGATCTGCATTGCGTCCGCTAGCCACCCAGCGACACGCCTTCTTCGACCACCCCGCAGCTTTTAACGTCCTGCTAATAGTAGAGACCGTCACAGTCGCTTCGAACTCGTTCCATAGGAGACTGCTAGTTCATCGAGGTATCGGTCAGACTTTTCGAGGAGGTGCTCACGGAGGGAATCGAGCATTGGGGGCGTGATGGTTCGAGGGCGTCCGCCGCCATTCCACGGCGCTGTAACAGTGCCAAAGTGACGCATGATTGCACAGATGTACTTGATGGCGCGGACGCAGAGGCCAACTGCTTCGGCCATCTGCGGGGTAGTGAGCTCTCTGCTGGCTATTATATCGTGGATCATCTGGCGCTGTGAGTTAGCTAAGTTGGGCGCTATATGGTGAACTGCAAGTGGCGCAACACTCGCAACGGCAAATGACGAGAGCGGCCAGGCTGCCAAGGGCCAGAACAACTTCAGCCTTCCCACGTACAGAGACATGGAAACATTTGTATCGACGAACGTTTCTTCTCTTTATGGCATCTACAACGTTTGGCCCCGCTAACGTCGGGTTTCAAGCGGGCACTATAAATGGTCCCGTCCACACTACATTCTTTGCTCCACCTGGTGAGTTGCGAGACGATCCGAGGCTAACAGCGTCAGACCAAGCGCTAACCGGCGGGCCTCCGCCTAGAGCGACGCGAAACTCCACCACCGCCATCCATCGTGATACCTTTCGCCCGAGACGCAGATTTTGTCGACAGAGGCACATTGCTCGACGAGCTCTGTGAGCGATGCACACAGCCAGACGCGAGACAGGCGATTGTTGGCCTCGGCGGGGTGGGGTGAGCAGCATGAGCGCTTCCTGCACACGACCAAACATAGCACACTGACGGCCAAGCAGCAAGTCGCAGCTAGCGATCGAGCACGCCTACCGCACGCGCGAGCAATCGCCAGAGACGTGGGTACTGTGGGCGCACGCCAGCAACGCCGTCCGGCTCGAGCAAAGCTTCCGCGATATTGCCGACCGCGTCAAGATATCCGGGCGACAGGATCCGCAAGTCAACATCTTTAAGCTGGTGCACGACTGGCTGTGCGATAGCAAGCAGCCATGGCTGCTCGTGCTAGACAACGTGGACGATGCCAGCTTTCTACTCGAGGCCCAACCTGCCAGCTCCAAGACCGCAGCTAGACCGCTGCGCGAGTACCTCCCCTACTGTGAGCACGGCTCGATCCTCGTTACAACGCGAAACAAAGAGGCGGCGCTGCAGCTGGTGGAGCAGCGCAACATCATCACACTTGATCCAATGGACGAGGCGCAGTCGCTGACGCTGCTTGCAAGGAAGCTGGGAGCGCAAGCGGACAAGAGCGATGGTGCTAAGCTGGCGGAGCTGACGGAGCTAGCTGCAGCGCTTGAGTACATGCCGCTCGCCATCACCCAGGCTGCTGCGTACATCTCGCAGAGAGCGCCACTGTGCTCGGTGGC
>NW_022983496.1:5150-10405 GCF_010015735.1 Aaosphaeria arxii CBS 175.79
TGCACCGAGATTGACGAAGCGCCCGGCCGAGCACCGTCCCGGCTCAGCAAGCAATAAGGTCAGAGAGATGACCACTGCCCCAATGTGTCGCGTATCAAACACTGACCAAGTGCAGAGGGAGAAACTTGGCGATCCCCCACTGCCGACATCCGCCCCAGTATGGCGCTGGGCACGACTTGCTTCGGTATGAAGGATACCTCGTTCCTGTCATGTATGCAACCCTGCTGACGAAACGAACAGAAGGCCCGGCCGAGGCCGAAACCTACCCCCACCGAGAACACCGCGGCGTGATGACATGGCGCGAGCAAGGTCCATTAACATGCCAGGGGGAGGTGGGAGAGGTGGGAGGAAGGGAAATGACCGCACATTCTGTCGACTCTCCTGATACGCATGTAGTGTAGGCCAGTCACAGATATTCAAAACTTCAAAGATGGGTGCATTTCACAGCGTGCAAATGGGTTTCTTCCCAATAGAAGCGTGACTAGATCTTTCCTGATCCCAAAACTACTATCCTCCACGGACACCGCAATAAGGAACTCCATTTCGCCGACGCTCAAGGTGGAAGTGGGGTACCTGCCAGGTTAACGCTCTTCCATGTGTTCTACGGGTTCGTCGCCGAGAAGATCCAACGTGGTCGTCCAGTGCGGTCCCTGGTCACTCGACCCCGTTAAACGAGCAGGGGGCGGACGGGTGCGCATAAGAGGCGAACGCCTGGCCAGCGCTACCGTGCTTCGTCTCTCTGCAATTATTGCCGTCGGCGAGCCTGGGCTCTCTGGTGACTTGTCTGTATCATTGGGAAGAGCGGAAAGAGCGGGAAGTGGCGCTCCATTGTCCGCGACAGGAGAGCTCCCCTAGATGGGCCTCATCAGGCGCTACCGTACACATGTTAGCCTTGAGAGTCATCTCCAGCCGGGTGTTTACAAACCTGGACGAACGCCGAGCTCCTGCGCGGTTCTTCCTCCAACGTCGCTCCACGGGACTCGCGCGTGGATCAAGGCGCTACAGCTTCCTTTGGCTACATAAGCTCGTGCATCCTGCATATGTTGTGCGCAGACATACCATTTGGGACCCACCATGGCCAGCTGGCGTGTGCGTACTCGCTGGCCTTGCAATGAGTATGTGGTCAAGATCAGATCCGTGAGCGACTGTGGGCAGGTCAGCACGGCGGCGGTCGGCGCGTTGCCGCGACGAACGGATACGTACAGTACAATAGTTTCGAGCAGATCATGGCGGCGGCGAGCGATGGACTGACCCCGGCGGCCGTTGTCTCCTCAAATGCGCGACGGAGCTGCGCACTATGTCAGCCTTGTTGTCAAGAGGTTGTCAAAGGGATGCTTACATGGTCTCTGGCGGTGGCCATGGCGGGTGGAGGGAGGGTGCAGCAGCGATAGTGAGTACGTCTGGCGGTAGGGAGGTGGAGAGTGAGAGTGAAGTGGCAAGTTGGTGGTTCAGTGCAGGAAAGTAAACATCATGTACGTTGATTGTACGCACGGACCGCTAGCGAGCCAGTTGGACCTGGTAAACGCCTTCTCTGTGGGGGAACGTGTGGTTGCGAGCAACTGTAACTGTCCTATCCATGAAGCCGTCTTCCTACGGAAAGAAACCCATCTACGGTGATGATATGCACGGACCACCAGTGCGCCAGTTAGATACATCAAACACCTTGTCTGTAATCATCTCATCTACGAAGTTGTCTCCCCATGGAGAGGAACTGCAACATATATCAGACTACCCCCACAGCCACGCTCGCGGCACTACGTCCCATAATCTTCCTCTGATCCGAAATCCAACTCCGCATTGACCTCGAGCACCTGAACCCACTGCCTGGCAAGGGTATCATCCAGAAGGGTTGGTTCGTGGCCGAAGATCTGTCTGAATAAATGGGAGATGTCTTGCAGTGTCGAACCGGCAGGGATGGAGATGTTCGTCGGCAAGAACTCTTTCTTTGACATGTGGTACATGAGCACCTCTCCTGGTATGCTGAAAGAGGAGACCATGTCGCCACAGACCTTCCGGAACACGCTGCACGCCAGCCCGAGTCTCTTAGCCCCCAATCGTCCAATGATGCAGTAGAAAGTCAGTACAACGCTTCTCGCAATGCTTCTCCTACTAACCTGCGATTGTCTTTATCCTGCAGTGTAAAGATGGGCGTCCACCCAAGTTGTCGCACTAGCTCGTAGTGCGCGTGCGCATATTGAAATTGATCGCCTAGCCGGTTCGCACTCATGATATTTGACACGCTGCAAATGTACTGGCGGATCAAAGTAGTCACTTTGATCCTCTTCGAACCCTTCCGAAAGGGGTCGAGCAGCTTCATGACGTCCTTGTCACGTGCGTGATACTTCCTCTCAATGTCATCAACGATCGAACAGAAACGTATCGCCGTCAGGGCGCGCTGTGTGGCAGTGCGGACCGGTTGGTCCTCTGAATCTTCCCAGACCTGTCGCGCATATCGAAATAGCTCGCTGAAGTGGGGATGCGTCTCACGGAGCGACGCCGCTTCGAGTCGGTCGCGAATCGTAGTGTCGAGGTTGAGGGCGTCCGGGGCGATCTGTAGCGACCTTTTCAACGATGCGACGCCTCTCGTGCTGTAGAATCCGAAAAGAAGGGTTGCCGTCTTGCGTTGCGTCATCGGGTCGTAACTCTTGATCGTCGGATGCTCCTGTGCTCTCTGTTCTAGTAGGCGGGAAAAGTCGCTCTGCAAGGCCAATGTGGCCGCAGTGTCGTACTTGAGGCCGTCGATCGGAACCACGTCGGGGACGGGGGGGCCGAGGCGGGTGATGCTGCTGTCCATGAGCCCGTTAACTAGACGCATGGCCGATAGTCGAGCTGGGAGCTTCGTGGGTGAACTGGGTGGACCCGCCTGCCCGCTCATGCCGGCAGCGGGGAATGCGAAGTTGGCTGCTGGGGGCAATGTCTGCGACCGCTCCCTGCGGGGATATGGGGGCTCACTTGGAGAAGCAGCCCTTGACGCCGCGCCCTTTGGTGTTGCTGGGGGAAGAGCGGGTGCCCACTGGCTTGACATGGGTTCCTGCAGCGACAGCATGGACGCCTCGTCGCCTCCGACAGGTGCCCTGTCTCTTCTTGGGGACGGTGTCTTGCATTCTCCCTGGCTCGAAACATCACTTGCTGTTTCTGCAATCGGTCAGTGACAAGGTGCAGGGCCAGGCGCGAACTTGCTGGCGGGATACACATACCATAGTTGGGCGTACTGAGGGAGAGTTTCGCAGAGTGGAGAAGAAAGAGAGAGGATGTGAGAGTGTCAGGAAGAGAGAGGGCGATCGCGCGCTGTGTATGTTATGAGCGTTTGTTGATGCCGCTAGTACGCGTTGGGCCGGCGTCAGGGCACAGTGAGTGTCGCCGACTATGCCAGGCTGCTGATGGGACATGTCACATGCAGACTCAGTGCCATATCTCGCACATTACTTCCTAGGCATCCTACCTCGTGTCACTCCCTCTGTATTCCCAGAAACCATCCTCCGTCGTCGACCATTCGCACCACAAGCGGCATCGATGCCTCCCACATATTTGGCAGGACGTCCTCCACAAGGCAAACACGGCCTACCAGGGGAGTCCCCTCCCGATCGCAAACAGGTAGTGTTATCCGCTTGTTGACATCACGGATCGGCTCGCTGACATGAGCAGTTTAGGGAAACGCTTCAGAATCTGAAGCGCTCCGATGGAGCAGCAGAATGGCTCGAAGAGGAGATATTGGCCGGTAGAGCATACGGACAAGCGCCAATTCATGCCTGTACTAACGGAAACAGTGATGGGCGATCGCCTCATGCGACGGGGAGCCACTGCGCCCCATACTGCGTCCTACAAGCCATCCATCCAAGTCCTGAAGCGGCCTCCCGCGGTGCAGTCGACACCTACGACCCAGTCCAGAACCCCAGTCCAGAGGCGAGTGAAAGAACAAAGTCGTACCACTCAGTGCCTACCGGGTACCGCCGACAATCCCGTCACGGTGCGCGACACTTCAGGATCACCAACACCAGTGATGACGCCGAACAGCACGGCACGTGTGCACGGTATGGGGAGCAGCACGATTAATCTTCCGAGGAAGGCTCATGACGACCTTGCCGCGTTTGGATCGATCGCAAGACAGCCTACCGCGAGCACACCAGTCACAACAACACAGAAAGGCAAACGGACGGGCGAGGACCAAGGCGGTAGGGAGGGAGGAGATGCAGCGTTTGCAAGACTACAGCACAGGTGGACTGGTACATACCGCGTAATGACCGGAAGTCGATGACGCTCGATTGATTAGAAAAGGGCAACATAGGGAGGCCTGTTTTGACTTATTATGTAGTCGCCATCTTGGCTATCCCTCCATAGAATAGCCATACTTGTACCAATAAACGTATTCACCATTGCGTCCCTGTTTCTATCATTGTCTTCGACGATTTCCGACCTCGATTTCAAGTTGGCTCCGCTGTGGAATTGGCCTGTGGTCAGGAACAGTAGCGATACTATGGCGGAGATAGGACGGAGTTAGCTAAGCGAGATCGTCGGCAGCGCCGACGATCTCGCTTAATCGCGACAGGGGGGTGCACGACACAAGAGCGCTATCTCATTGGTAAGTGATACTCGTAGGGCTATAGAATGAACATCTCTCCTATGGTAGGTCCATTGGTGTGACTGCTTCCCGTTTGTAGGCAAGAGGATCGTCCAGGGAGCTTCCAGGGAGCTTCTGGTACCCTCGCCCTCTCTCTCTGCAGTCACGTGCTTATGCCAAGCCTAGGTAGTTTGTATAGGAGCACCCGTGTAGCGTTGTAGAAAAATAGTATGCAGTCCACTCATCACGTTAACAAGAAAGGATTTGAATCTTCCGCAGAGAATGGACGTACATTCGTGGAACAGGCTTTACTGTGAGCTTGAGGAGGCGCTTACGGCTCCAGTACGTATGACCGGCGAGACCACCCTCTCAGCAACGCCTCTAATTTCAGTATGTAGTTGCTGTGCCCGCCTCCATCGAGCCTGCCTGCAGGGCCCACGGGGGTCGAAGTGCTTGGAATCAACATGCTTCATTTGATGACCCAGGATCGTCCAGTGACGACAACGCTCGCCGCGTCTCTCGTACACGATCTGCTGGACGAAGTCCTTCCTGCTCCTCTGGCCAGCAGCATCTGTCGATTGCTTCAACAGTACCGAGTCATCTATAGGTACACTGCGCCGTTCAGCATCATGCCAACGATAAGGTATGCCACGGAACCGGAATGCTCCGTGATTGCCTTGCGCGATATCCCTGCCTT
>NW_022983496.1:10886-14617 GCF_010015735.1 Aaosphaeria arxii CBS 175.79
GAAAGTACCATTTCCATACGGAGTCCGCACACCAGGGGATTACCAGCAGGTTCTGCTTCGTGCCAACGTCGAGCGGTGTGTGGTGGCACATTGCCGCCTGCAGGTCGTCGATCTGCCTTACGGGGGTATGTGTACGTCATGCCACGAGCGCATTAAGGTCATGGAGCCTGCTTCCGAATTAGAACACTACTACAGGGCTCTTCTTGCCCATCGCCCTGTCCTGGGTCCTTTCCACAGCAGGGCCCCCATGGCTGATGCGGTTCAACTGCTCACGACGATGGCCATCCCCGGCTGGCGCGTATTCAAGCAACCCATCCAGTTCAACAGTTCTGCCCACAAGTCGGCGGCAAGAGCAGGTGCAGTCGATCTTGTTTCGCATTCCGAGATCGGCCATGCAAGCTCGTGCGAGGCGGCAGCAGCAGGAGGAGCACTCCAAAGCGGTCAGATATGGCTCCTTGTAGGGCAATGGAGACCCAACAGGGTCGCCACAATCGCAGAATTCTTGGAGCGTAGCTCGGGGCTGTACTACAGCATACTCATGCTTCAACAGCAGAAGGTGCGTGACTCACAGTGGGCGGCCATTAATGTAGCTAACAATCTCAAGCTGTCCATCTACGACCCTTGTCATACACCCGGCAACTCCGGCCATGCCATGCGCATCGGGAGCATACAGAGCCTTCACCGTACCCGGCACATGATCCAAGTCCTAAAAAGTCGTAAACGAAAGGTCAACATCTCCCGTGGCCTATGGATTGGGTGCTGGCCAACCCCCCTGCCCAAGCGTCTGTTTGAACTATCCTCCTTTGCCTGTTTTACATTCCTACGTGCCATGCAGAACGATAGCTTCCTGAGAGACAACCCACAGGCGTGGGCCCAAGAAAGGATTGCACAGTAAGGGTAGTATTGCAGTAGTGAGAGTATGCGGTATGTTAGGATATCTATGTTCTACCTACTGCAACGATTTGTTCATATCCCTCTGGGCAATCTCGATTCCTGAACGGGAAAGGAGAGCCCACCTAGGCTTGATTCAAGTTTGCAAAGCAACCGCCGGCGAGAACTAGGAGTTAGATAGTAAACACTCACGGTAGCTGTTCATGTACTCAGCATTACAAACAGAGATATCGTTACATTGTGGCTACTTAACTCTAATTATCACCCTCTCCCCTGCCACTCCTACTGTAGTTAGGGAATGTCTGAGGATAACTACGTGCCCGTTCGGTATTCGAGGCTTTCTTCACCATCACAAGAATAGTGTACATCCCATGTGATATCCTTTCTCATGGCTTGAATCAAATCCATTCCTCTCACGAGTTCGTCTTTGGCAACCGGATCGGAGCCGAGGTCTGTAATGTTGATGGTGACTTTCCGAACAGTCTTGTAGCGTTCTAAGCAGCGCTTGATCATCTCAAAGGTGGGGTACTGCAACATTTCCATTAGTGGACCGTGGTACGAAGAAAAGGCACGATTCACCCCCGTGAACGATCTATCAAACTCTTCTAGATCGCCGCGGTGAGCATTGAAGCCGTAGCGAGGGGATACCGTCGAGCGAACAAACTCCAATCGGCTGCGGAAGAGGAAGGCGTTAACGGTAAAGAAGATACTGCTAAGTAGGCAGTTGCACATCTGGTCGCCCTTGAGTTGATCTGGCCAGGTACATCCAGGTTTGACGGCATTCCGCACAGTCTTGATGTCGAAGACTAAGGCAACAACAGTCATGCTACCTTGATGGTGGGTGCATTTGAAGAGATCAACGACCATGACCTGCTGGAGGGCACATTGCGGAACACGATAGACAGATCCAATTTGCAACTCATTGATTACTGCAGCCTGCATGTGTTGGGAGCATCCCTCGTTCATGGCGTAAGCTGGCTCGAACAAAAAGTCGTTGTTTGGTAGGCTGATTCTTCTCCTGCAGACCGTAATGCCCCAGAACTCATTCTCGAAGTCGTCTATCCTTTGTGATATAGATTTCGTCTCTCTAGGGGCATATGTTGTTGCACGCAAAGTAACGTTGTCCATTTCCTCATTCCTTGACTTGTCCAGAACGAGACCTGTACGAAGAGGCTGGTTGTTGATGTTTTGTAGTGCTGCGTTCCATTCAGGTTGAGGACGGGTTCTGTCGGTATGTGCGGTCCAATACTGTTGCTTTGCTCAATCTTTGACTCATCCACTGTTAGTAGGAGTGTCGAAAGATCTTGAGAGGATTGTGCCGCGTGGCTAAAAGAGAATGGTAAAAGCGAGGACTGATAATTGTGTGAGGTTCTCGTTGATGTGTTTGTTATGCGTCAGTACAGCGGCTGTATCACGTGTGTTACGCATCGAAGCCAAACAAGACTAGGGCTTGGCAGACTGCAGGGAGTACTTTATTATAGGTTAGTTTCGTAGGGAATTCGGTGGGTAGATCCGTACGTCAACTTTGTGACCCACAACAAGGAAGTAGGAATAATCCTTTATGCCGTGGCCAGAACAGCTTCACAATAAGATTGTAATATCTTAAGAGCATAAGGATGGTATTATGTAGAAGGATAGAGTCTTATATACGTTAGAATCCACCCTTCATGCTGTAGTGTAGATAGTTATAGAATAGAACTAGAAACTCTTACGGGCATAAAACTGTTGTTAGACAGAGGAGTAAAGTCTTAGATGAAATATGTAAAATTCTTAAAGCTATTTAGCTAAATTATCATCTAATAATTTTAAATGAAAAAGATTTTCATTTAAATAATAATGGAGACGACAGAACTTCCAGCCTTAACTGAAACAGATAAACAATTACTTTCAAATAAATAATGTAGATACTTTTAAAAAGCAAAATATAACAAATAATAACCTAAAAATATAATACAAAAAAAAATAATTACTAGAGTATAGAGAAAGCAACGAGGTGCCTGATAGCAATAGATAGAGTAGTAGAAACCTCTATCAGCTGTGGCAGAGGCGGGTTCTCTTTAGGCGCTTCATGAGGCAGGATTGACAACCAACCCCGCAGCTGAGAGGCGCTGCGCCACGCAATCACGGCACATATCTAAGATATCCACTTCCCAGATTATATCTTGCACTGACTCACTTCTCGACAAGTCGATGACTCCATAGACTGTTGACCTTGACCATCCATTACATTACGCCCTTACCTGGAACGACCTTAGCTATGGAAGCCGGTGGTCTCGCCGTTGGCGTTATCGCGCTCGCGGGACTCTTCAACAACGCCGTGGACTGCTTCGAGTACGTCCAGCTTGGCTACAGCTTCGGTACCAATTTTCAAACTAGCCTGCTCAAGCTGGATCATGCAAGGCTTCGACTTTCACGCTGGGGCCAAGCCGTGGGCCTAAGCGGAGACCTTGCAGATGCTGAATCACTGCAAGAAGCAACAGTGCAGAAAGAAGATATAGGCAATGCAGAAAAAGTACTGGGTCAGATACTAGATCTGTTCATGGAAGCCGAGAGGATCTCTGCAAAATATAAGGCCTCCGTCAAATCGGACGACTCTGCCCTCACTATCCTCGATGTACAGGCAGACATGAACGAATTAGGTCGCTCCTTACACGAGAAGATGCGCAACCTTAGTATCAAGCGACAGAACAAAACGTTGCTGCGTCAGAAAGTGAAGTGGGCGTTATATGAGGAAAAGCACTTTAAGAGGCTCATTGAGGACATCGTCGACCTAGTCGCCGCGCTCCCAGAAATATTTCCAGCTGTCAAGCAGGAGCAGCAAAAGCTATGCGAAACCGAAG
>NW_022983497.1:0-12222 GCF_010015735.1 Aaosphaeria arxii CBS 175.79
TGGAACTTGCAGCAGAATGATAGGGCACAAGAAATGTTCGACCTAGAGTATCCAGCAGCGGATGAAGAGTACCGTACTCTCAGGAATCAACACTGGGAGGACCTTGAAAGGAAATGGAACTTGCAGCAGAATGATAGGGCACAAGAAATGTTCAAAAAACAAGACCTAGAGTATCCAGCAGCGGATGAAGAACACCGTACTGTCAGGAATCAATACTGGGAGGATCTTGAAAGGAGATGGAACGCGCAGCACCAAGGAACTCAGATTAATGTGCCGTGAAGATTTTTTCAGGTTCATCCGTCATCTCATAATAGGTTTGGTTCGAGGCTGCCAGCACAGCTCCGTAGTCGAATGTGAGCTGATCGTTGTTGTATTTTCTGGCACATCCTATTGATAAGCAAGACACGTGATTAAAACGTACTGGATTACAAGGATGGTGTTAACGAGTGAAAGGTAAACATGTATTGCGTCTATCAGCTGTGAAATACCATTGGATCCTCTGGCCGGAAGGGGTTTGAAATTTAATGCCGAAGTCCTGGTATCAAACTCAAAAGTCGGCTGTTGGTTCTGCACGTTGAGATCGAGCATAATTACATTCGGTATTACGGAAAGGGAAAGAAGTTCTGACACTGGAATATCTCTTGCTTATTTTTGGTCCCAGTTATTGTTAACTGCTGCCATCGCACGGACGATCGAACCAAAGTTGTTATTATTCGAGATCTCTCCATTATATGAGCATCCGGCTCACAAACTTAAAAACAGGTGTCTTTACCCCCCGTAGCCTACGATTGTTGAAAAGCATCAGCCGGACTTTCAAGAAATGTAGACACTATGAAGAAGCTTATCAGTCATATGATGCAAAATAGCGCAAAACTTTTCATCCACGAGAACTTATCACAGCAACTAGACTAAATCTTTCAGCACAAACAATCATATCACGATACCCTGACTGCTTCTATCAAACACTGTCCGAAGCTTTACAGCGAACAATCTTTGGTCAGCTTCCGGCATCCGGAGGCACAGCTGCGAGGCATTCTTAAAGAGGTGCGAGGCATTCTTAAAGAGGTGACGCCCTGGCTGCTTTACATTTACGCTACTCATTTACGCTCCCATCGCGATGCCAGCACATTTCAACAGAACACGGAAGCCTCTTGTCCCCACTAACCTTAATCCTCGGCTCAGAAGACTGAAACCAATTTCCAACCAGCTGCGGACCATCTTTCGTCGCCCTAGAGGTTTACACATCCCCAAAGAAACATGATATACAAACGCTTACATCAGACAGCCAGATATATTCCAAGAAATGACGCCGAAGCTATACTTATCGAGTGTGCTGAGATCGCACGCCTAGCAGCAGGGCCAGGTGCTCATCTTCTCTATTACATACGAAGAGAAATGCATCTTTATCATCAAATTGGCGATGCTAAATATCGACGTCAGGATCTGAAAGACTTTGCTAAACTGTGGGAAGACATAGCAATCTGTTGGATACCAGTAAAACGAGCATTTCGTAGATTTAGAACAGCTCGTCAATTTATTAAGAAATGGTCTCAGAAGTGCGAGCGCAAGGAAGTTCGATTGCAGTACTTGGTAGACGAGACTGATACCATATATCAACAGTGGATTTAGGATACTAACGCGCTTAATATTATGCATGACTTGGAGGATATTGAGAGAGTGTTGGTAACAACACTTACTGAGAAGATGCATAACTTCAAAACCCAAATTGACTGGGGCTGTCCATGTCCTAATCCAGACCACCCAGAGAAAGTTATAGCATCAGGACCTTCGTAGTTATGTATTCTAATAAAGAAAGTAATATTTTTCGCCTGGATTGAACAAGCAGAATTGAGCAGGCGGACAGAATTGATCGAAGACGAGCAGATCAACCAGGCATCGACGAAGCCGGCAAATCGTGACAAATTGAAAGACTCAACCACATCGTTCGAGCGGACGGTCGACATCATAATTGCATCCACAGTAGTGCTTCTCCACCGAGCCATCCTTACGCCTAACCAGATAGGTCGACGAATAGCAACACCTCCACCCACTCAATGACGCACCCGTTCGGATGCCTTGAAGCAGTCCTCGTTGGCTACATCTCTATCTTTATGGTGGTCGCAGTTGACATGCGCAAGAACTGGGTTGTCCGCATGTATCCTGGGTCTTGGTGGCGTGGCACCTCTTGGTCATGATCTTGACGCTGTCAATATTGGTATCGTGTGCGCGAGCAAGTTCTATCGAGATCAAATTCCTCTGCGCTTGGATAGCACCCGTACGGATGGAATGTTGTCTGCTCCATTCGCCTATCATAAACATCCAACAGGTAATCCCGTCCGAAGTGGCCCCATTCTAGTACACAACTCCTCCCGAGATGAGCTTGGATGACGATGGCAGAGTGTGGATGTGTTCACCATGGCTCTTACCGTAGGACTCATAGGTTATGCAACCGTAGTCCACGGATGGTGGATCCTCGGCGATGTACTTCTACCCAAGCGTACGCATGCTTGGCTCCGGATTTATGATTCGCATCAGAACAGCCAAAACCAACGAGCTGGCCTCCACATTATTGTCGTCGCTTTGGTGTTCGGGGATTGTGTCATCAGATGTGGAGGATGTTGCTGTAGTGCAACTGTCAAGAGGTAAAGAAGATCGCGTGAACATGTAGAAGGATATATGCAAATACATCATGTCTTCGAGCAGGCCCTCAACATCTCGGTTGCCAGCGGGGTTTTGATCAAACCCTTGAGACTGATCGAGGATGGTGAGAAGTTCATACTCCAAGCGCCGTTCGTTGACTCGATGGCGATCCACCACTGCGGTACTCTCAGATTCACGAACATTAGTTTCCCCTCGAGGGGACACGAGCCGAAGCGGTACACGTCTATGCTGTCCAGGATGGTGCCATTCTTCCAATATACAACCGAACCTCGTCTCGCCCTTGTGATTCAAATGAGGGTACAAGCTCTGCAGACGCCCACCCTATACGTGGAGACGCTACATCCGTGTCGCTGGGCGAGAGGAATCCCATCACGAGTTCATTTATGAGCACCATCGAAAAGACCAGCTCGGACAGGAATCCGGTCTCCCGTCCCGGGAAGTATGTAGTCGCAGCGTTCATCAACCGCACAAGAAACACTGAAGATGCCCTATCGAATCGAGGGAGTTCGCCGACTCAGGTATCAACCGCCCTGTAGGCCTTTGTAAGCTCCTTATTTTACCGCTACGCTCACTGGCACCTGTGGCGTATGGAGTCCTCTCTCAGCACTTTATTCACCACCAACTTAGGACTGTGAATAGACTATTGTATGCAGAAGAGGCTTAGGTGTTATAATCGACGCCCGAAGAGTCAGCGAAGGTGTTTCATGCTGGCAATCGCTGAGTTCTATATTCATAATGCATCCAATTACGATGACAACAACTACCGCAATCCCCAAGCTTTGTTTAATGACCCAGCTTCGTTTGATCCTCCAATTCTATCGAATGCCGCAGCTCCATCAAGTGCTGCAACTCCATCAAATGATGCAGCTCTATCGAATGCTGCAGCTCTATCGAATGCTGCAGCTCCATCGGATGCTGCATTAAGTGCTGTTAAGACTTTGGCTAGGAATCGAGGCCCTACTTCAATCAACAGATCCAGAAAGCGACCTAAATAGACCCGACCCTTGGTGAAGTAGTTCCAAAACATTAGGCTGTACGCACGTAAAGGAGCTTAAGGTTGACTTTCACTGTATCAACCACGGCCTTGAACACATCTAAGAAGACACTGAGTGACTGGTACAAGGACATTTAGGAGGAAATTCTAGTTGAGGCTGCGAGGCACTCGGATCCGGAGATAGGCACACGGCGGTGATCAGGTCTTTGATCTTGTCCTCGGCCCAAGACCAGGATATTCTACCACCGATAGCGTCGCACTCGCATACCTCACCGAGAACCTGCTCAGAATCCACACCTAGTGTCCAGATCCTGGACCAGTCTATGGCCATCGTTGTGGCCGACATCAAGAGGAGGTGCGCGTCCAAGAAGAACAACGGCCACCTACCCGACGAGATGACCGAGCCGAATTCCTGGAGAACGCCATGGCCATGCTGAGGAGCCCGTATGTATACATGGCTGTGGGCGTGGTGTTCGTCAACCCGTCATCACGGTACTGACCGGATCGTCACCAGGAAACGTCCTCATCCTCATGTACGAGACGGCGGCCGGGTTCATGCACGAGATGTAAACCATTCCACTGATGCCCGGGAACGAGCTGAAGCACTTCTTTATGGTTGTCTCCGCGAACGCGCCCATGCCTATGACCGTGAAAGAGAGTCCGAACTCATTGTGGATTCTTATCAAGTTGCCAAGCCACTCTGCGAAGTGGTACGACACCTTCATCCTCCTCGCGACCGTCTGTGTGGGTATGGGACCTGAGGGCCGTCGATTCGGCGGGGAACGAGGCTTCGTTCGAGAACAACGAGACGGCCCCGGAGATATCCGCGACGACGGAGATGAGTGGACACGACCAACCAGGGCAACTTCTTGCGCGGCCGCGTCCTCCGGCCGATACAGACACTGAGGTGAGGATCGAGGTCAGCAAGATGTCCTATATGATTGACCCTATGAATAAGACCAAAGCCCAGCAGGTCCTCGTGATTAAGCACATGACCAAGTCCGTCTCCGACCTCGTAGAGATGTTTAAGACAAGGGAGGCTAGTATCTCACCTCGGGAGGATGATGACCGCGCGCGGGAGCGAGGCTGATAAAGAGGAGATCACCGAGTTTGTGAACACGTTCAAGGAGACCATGACGGCCCTAAAGACAGCAGCAGCCGCGATTGCGACTGTGTCCGTGGTCATCAATGGGCACAGGGGCGTAATCGAGGCTGAGACCGAAATCGTGAGTACGATCAGCCCCGACGACGACGGCTCAACCGAGTTTATGGAGATGAGCTCGGTCCATGGCTGATAAGTTGGGCGAGGCCATAGAATGTTCCCCTCATGTGCGTATCCGAGTTCAGCGTCGACGGGAACAGTTAGTTTACGAACCCAATCACGGTTATGGTCAACCTTATGTTCACGTACGCGCTCGCGACCACGGTAGTTTATGTTGAAACTGTTGTGGATTTTCATGAAGTCTAGGCATTAAGGCGATAATTTTAAACATGACCTTAACCGCCCTTGCAGTGCCATCCCTCTTTATAACCGTCGCGTTGCGCTCCTCGTTCCACTCGATCGTGCTCACGTAGCCGAAGGTGTATAGGTAGTAGCACTTGTCGTACCACCCGCCGTTCGTAATCGCGATTGTCAAGCGGCATTCCGGGCGCCCTCTCGGCAACCAAGGGCGCGTAAGGTCTGTAACCCGAGATCGCAAAGCACCTTAGCTTTGACGTCTTATTCCTCATCCCGTTCATAGTCTCAGGCATAGACCCAGGCTTGTCGGCATCTCTGTTCGGGATAGTAATCCATGGGTAAGGGCACGTCAGCACGCACGCCTCCTCGTCTACATCATCATTCTCGATCTAGGAGGCACTTATAACCCACCCCATGTCCATGATCTGGACCAACTTCTATATGCTTACCTTGGAGTGAACAACGCAGATGATTAAATCCCTGGCCGGGAACGTGTCCCCGGTCTCATCCATGTCCCTGAACACGGATTTCGTCGTCCATAGCGTACGCGAGTATCTACCAAACGCGTAGGAACATACCGCCTAGTATGAGATAACGGACATGGACACGACGGTCGTGACGAATGGCCTCGAAGACGAGACAGCCAATATTGACGTCTTCAGGCAAGAGAGCAACGAGCGGATCTTCAACGACTACCCGTGTTCGGGTCCGATATTCAACGAGCTCTCGAAGCAGACCAGAGCCCTGATTAAGTGGACGATCATGAACAGGGCCGTGGCGGTCTACGGCCTACATCTACTGCAGGGACACGGCCGGGAGCAGATGCACTCGCCGACGGCCGCGAATGAACTGTGCTCGGTAATCGACCTTCACGCTTCCGTCAACTACGTGGCCTCCCTCAAAAGGTACTATTCGACCGTGAGCAGACTCGCGTTCCCGGTCTCGGCTCAAGCGCTTTCGTCATAATTAGGAAAGGAACACGGAATTGGAGACCACCATTATCGACAAGGATTATCGCACTCTTTGAATTACTACACGGTCAAATGCCCAACGCACTACACCATGTCGCAAGAAACAGTCGAGGACCCTGACATGTGGAAAGTATGTTGTCTCCCACGAACCTTGTTCTGCGGGATTAAGTGCTGGAACTTCAATGATAACGCAGATGAGAAAACATCCCTAGTGTGCTAATTATTATTAGAAGGTAAAAGAGGTCAAATATGTAGCCGCGGACAGCTTGCTGACTCAAGCCGGTCCCTCAGAGCTTTGCTTCTGGTTTCTTGAGGCTAATTAACATAGGGTGGATTCCAGGAAGAAGTAACTGGACTCAAGGAAGAAATAACCGAGCTCGAGGAAGCACCCGAGCTCAAGAGTGAAGTAACCAAACTTGAGGATGTGACGGAACTTGAGGAAGTGACGGAACTTGAGGAAGTGACGGAACTCGAGGGGAACTTGACCAAGTTCAAGGAGAAAGCCATCGAGCCCAAGACGGAAGTGACTGATCTTAAGGGGGAACAGATCAACCTTGAGGAGAAAGTGACGGAGCTGCGGAAAGGTCATGGTGGAAACATCACGGGTCAGTTTAGTCACTTGATGATCAAATCAATGCTCCCGAGAGATCTGAATTTGAAGCGAAAGGAACACGAAAGAACTCCTTCCAGCAAGCAGAAAAAGAGAAGGATGGGCTAGGCTATTCCGAGATCACAGTAAGCACCAGGCAGACCATAAGGCCCGAGCTGGTCGGACAAAGGCCTGTTGGCGATTAAGCTCATGTTGATGGTATGTATAAAACGAGTTGCAGTGTAAACCTGACATTCACGAGATATATAATATAGAAAGGATGTGACATGCAGCGAGTCTTGCGGGGGACACATCCCTTCCTCTCCAGCTTGCGGGGGGACGTCTCCCCGTCTATGCGCGGGTTGCATGCCCCGATCACTCATGTTCCGCTGACACGCTTAGAGCATGCATGCCAATGCAGCCACCAATTATGTCCTTTCAGATGGAAGTTGCAAGTACATTACTCTACTTGACTAGTTGCATCTAGTGGCTGTAGTGGAACAGCCACGCAAGCACGCATAGCCATGGCGGTGGACCGCTTCATGGATCGTCATGTCCCTAGCAATTTTAGGCGTAATTGTTTTTTCAAGCCTCTGGGTACCCTGCTTCTCCTATTTTCTTGTAGTTGCCAATCCCCTGATGCATATTCCAAGTGACGACTTCGGGACGTTGTCATGGCTTGAGCCGTTACGCTGCATCCACAACTTGGCTATGAATGGATGCGTGATATAAAACCAGATTCATAATGTTAACTTTCTCTTTTTTACCACCCATCAACGGCTCTAATTCAACTTTTCATTCAACCTTCCTTAACAGAAACGCAACGATGAACCTACCGTACTACCCACAGTCTCAAAGCTCAGATTCTCGTACTTCAACCCCCAATTCTTTTGTGTGGAATACGGAAACGGAATCGAGAGGCAACTGGTCCACCTTACCTTCCGTTCAACCTTTCCTTGACAGAAACGCAATGATGAGCGTACCGTACTACCTACAGCCTCAAAACTTAGAGCCTCGTACTCCAACCCCCGATTATTGTGTGGGGAATATGGAAACGGAATCGATTGGCGACCGTTTCACTTACACTTCCATAAACACATCATCAGCATCAAACATGAGCGCAACACTCTGCTCAGCGTAAGTGAATGGAATTGCATTTAGTTTCAGACGAATCACTCACTTGTTAGGGTCTCCAATGATCCCATAGCCAACCACAATCAGCATGGGGACTCGGGTGCAAGGTCAAGCACTGTTCGTCCAGCAAAATCTGGCGTTTGTCCACACTGCAAGAAAACGATCGATTCCCGCAATATGGCAAGACATATAAAGGCTGAACTTCGCACGAATGTGTGCTGGGATCACGGGTGCAACGGAGTTAAATTTACAAGCTTGCGTAGCCTTAAGAGGCACAACGAGAGAAAAAGTGGCATTACATACCCTTGTCCAAACTGCACGAAACCGTTTACGCGGAAGGATAATCGGGACGTACATACAAGAACGTGCAAGGGGCAGTGAAGAGCAAAAGCCGGAAAGTGAATGGTATATGGAGAGTTCGGGGCCGATCTCCGAGATAATGAGATGGGCATCGGGTGGCGAGGTTAATATAAATCTTCCAAGTGCCTCGGGTGATAGTCGGGCAAGAGGCAGGACTTTGAAACGAAGGCATAGCATAATAGGGTAAAGCAGTGCGGAAGTCTTGATTGAAATTAATTAAAACGAACATTGAAAAGCAGTTCAACAAAACAAAGTAAGGTTCTCAAAGCGAAATATTTCCATCCATTGCTAAGTCATTCCAGTCCATATCCGGCGAGCAACATATGCACCACGTTCTATACAACACGTCAATCTCAATCGTCGGATGACAACCTGGTTCTTAGACTCAAATCGCAGCATGGAACCCACCCCGCCATGTCGTTCCTTGCTTCAGTGTTCAGAAGGGAACCGCATGTTCCCAATATTGATGAAGCATGCGGGTGGCTTCTCTTTTCACCATTTTGCTTCCTATTGCGGCGAATGCTGCACCTCTCACCATCACGAACCCCTGGCGGTAATGTAGTTTTGTTGAGACCCCCTTTTCTTCTCTTTTGTTGCACCAAAAAAGCAACCGATCACTTTTACTTCCCCCGCGGCGATCTGAGCAGCATAAAGATAGATGAAGATTTCAGTGTTTATGGGTCTTCAGGACGTCGATTGCGAACCAAGGGCTTGGCAGATTGTAATTCTGGACAAAGACAAGAACCCTACCAGAGGAATAACACTTACATCCGACCAAGTTGCTGAATTGGATGCATCAAGAGCGGGAACACAATATGCTGCCTATCAACCCTCGAGGAGTGTAGTGCTCATGGATATGGCATACGTAAACAGATGTGGAACCTGTGTTAGCTACAACAATATAACCGACATCTGTTCGCACAAATTCACTCTGTGCTTCTCCATTGACTTCTCGGATTGTGGGCACTACTACGCCGTGCTGTATTAAAGACTACAGAAGAGTAGATCAAGTACTGGTAATTAGTACCTTTTCTTCATAATCTCTACACAGATAGTATTAAGAGATACTATTATTTCCCCCTTAATCTCTACCCTGGCAACAAGTGCCTGTGGAAAGCTGTCAAACCAAGCTTCCACCAAAGATTTAGTGTTATCGCGGTAAGGCGTTGTCCATGGCGTGGATTTGAGCCATATTGGAGCAGTTCGAAATGTTAACAACCCATTCAACATCCTTGTGCAGTCCTTGCATGAGCTCCTTTTCTTCTGCTAGTCCTTCCTCAGTAATCACCCCAGAGTGGAGTATGGTAATTCTAATCTTCCGGACCTTCTTGTAGAGTCCCACGCAGCTCCTGATAGTCTGAAAGATTGGGAGGGTTGGCTCTAGCTGAGCTGCCATAATTCCTAGCCTTCCGAGATTTGGCAGCGGGATTCGGAGACTCGTCCGGCCGGACCCGTAGATGATTCCCGTAGTTGAAGATATTTCTGTAGGAACCATATGAAGCAGGTCAAGGATGCCTATGTCTATACGCGCGTCGTACATTGCATTCTGGACCTCCTCTGTGCTTAAGAGAATACCATACTCGTTTTCAGAATTGTCGGAGAACTCATAGCTTGCTAGGAAGCCTTTGCTTGAAGTTCCGGCTGGTTTGAGAGCTTTAAACACCATAGGCGAGAATATCTCCGCGTACACCTGGAATCTGATCTCTCGGGATAGCCCCCTTGACCCATCTTCACCACCCTTCTGAAAGAACAGGGTTGACACTGGTTCGTTGTAGGAAGTGAAGGCGTAGTTCACCGCCGCGTGAGATGCATTGAAAGCTTCCAGATCCCAACGGTAGAAATTGAATCCACAATAAGAGGACACAGTCTCGTTGGCAAATTTGAAGTTCATTGTGAAGAGACGTTTGTCCAAAGCGTAGAAAACATTGCTAAGAACGTATTGAGGCATCTCGTCGCCCTGGAGTTGATATGGCCAGCTGCATTCTGGTTTAACTGCATCTCGCACAGTCTTGGTGTCGAATACTAAAGCAAAAGCAACTCTGTCGTCATGTGCGGCGCATTGAATCAAGTCGACAATCATAATCTCTTGAGGCGGACTCTCCTCAAAGATATCCTCCAAGTGATAGACAGATCCTATTCGGATCCGATCTATTACTGTACGCTGCGGGTGTCTGAGAAAACAATTCTTTCTAAAGGACGATTTCTCAAGCGAAAAGCCATTGCTAGGTAGATTAATCTTGGCAGCGCTCGCTTTCTCATTTTTGCTAATAAATGAGTCAAAGGCCCTAACTTTCTCTGAGATCTCCTTCCTGCAGTCGACCTTGGAGGCATCGTTTTGGTGGGTAGGGAGCATGTGTAGAGATGGAGGAAGCTGTATAATTTGACAAGGCGGGAAAGATAAGAAAATTGTGTCTCTCGTTTAGCTTTCCGTGAAAATTCTTTTTGGCCCGGTATTTATTTCGTTCCCTAGCCGCCTTGTGTAACACTGAGTACAGCTAGGGTTTAAGTAGAGTATGACGCTGGCATCTGAGCAAAGTCGTAGGAAAGCGGGTTTTGAATATTCGGAAACTAAGCTCGAGCAGGACGATCGGTGGACAAGTGATTGAAACTTTGTTGGATAAGACCATGGCCTTACGCGACGCCACCCTTCTGGGCATCGTAAAGACGTGGATGGTAGGTGCTTTGAAGCCTATCTCCTCGGCAGCGTCCCAAATCTCGATCTTCTTCAAATTTCACGGCACTTGATTACATGACTAGTTGGGATGCATTCGATGGAGTCTCACTGCGGTATAAAAAACGCCTTCACAGAGGGAGGCGATGGACAGATCTACATTTGAGGTTATACGACGACATCAAGGAGATATTACGGGAGAGAATAGTAACTAAAGGATACGACAGTTAGTAGTGCACTTATTCTAAGTATCCCTATCCCTATCAATGCGATTGCTCGCGAAGATCGTGCCTTCAGCGTTCAAGTTAACACGGCATGTTCTCTTTGTCCTTACGGAAAGTTAGTTATATCGAACTTTAGTTTTACATCTACTCGACCAGCCTGTATAAAGGCACGCTTCTTAGTAGGCCAAAAATGGAGGAATGATAAAACGAATATTGTGAATGCGGAGAGACCTTCTAATAACTTCCTGCGTATAAGGTGAGTGATTACATCAAGGTAACCAATTCCGTTAAAGACTACATCAAGGGCGAAATACAGCATTAGGACCAACTTAAACTCGCATATAAGAAACACACATGGTAAGCACCTAGAGAAAACAGCATGAAAACCACATGGTGTCCAACAATTAATAGAAAAAAGAGATAAAAAGGTAAAATCCTAAAAGAAGGAACCAAGGTTAAGGACTTACCAGTCGCCAACATGTACTGGTTCATCTTGATGTCTGCAGTCGTGGCTGGCGTATCTCTGGGCTGCTTCCAACGATGGTAATGGACCAGAGACTCTGCGAATTGGCTCACTCGATGCCCTGTCCAGGTTCTCGAGATCGTACGTTGGTCTCGGATCTCGTGATAGTCCCCGTATCGAACGGTGCGGTAGCTGCCCACGACCATCGAACCGATGACCGATCTGATAAGTTTGCTTGAGTAGGCCATTACGATCCCGAGTGCAACACGCTGCATGCTATCGGCGGCAGCTTATACCATGGCGGCGGAAGAAACCCATATCATCAACGGTTAACATCGTTGGCAGTGCATGCACACAATAAAGATTAACAAAGTAAAAAGGCAAGAATGAATGATATTAATGTCAACTACGATGAAAACAGAACGCATAAGACCTGGCGTTGAGGCCAGACAATTGAGCAGTACTGTGATGTTGAGATCAGCGATAAAGCCTGGCGTTGAGGCTAGACAGTTGAGCAGTGTTGTGATGTTGAGATCAGAGAATGACTAATTCTGAAACCCTATTTGTTCATAGCAGGAACGTTGAGAAAACCGTCCATTTCTTTCATCCCATCTATAGCATTGTTGTTAGTGCCGTCAACGGTGTTGTTGGTGTTGTCAAGACTGTTGGTGTTGTTGTCAAGACTGTTGGTGTTGT
>NW_022983498.1:0-2594 GCF_010015735.1 Aaosphaeria arxii CBS 175.79
CCGATATGATCTCTCCTTCCGAATGGCAAATCCCCCCGGCCCGAATCCTCCATCCTCCCCCTCCATCCTCTTCCCATCGCTCGCACATGTACTGCGGCAATCCACACGAATAACACCCCAAATACCCTTTGCAATGCAATCGTCTCGCCTTGTCGATCCTCTTCGTCGATTCCCATACCGCTCGACTCTCTTCCTTTGTACACTCTCGCAACCGGTGGTGCATGTCCTCGATCCCGGCCGCCCTGCAAATCCCACATCGTCCGGACCACATCCCAATCTGCCGCTGCACCCATTCCATGTCGCCAATCGGTTGCTTCCTCTGCTCTACCCACTGCAACCGACGCTGTCTCCGTTCTTGTTCTTGTCGTTGGAATGCCAATCGTCTTCCTTCTAACTCCCGTTGCTCGGCCCGGGCTTCTGCCTCGTCTCTGGCATCTTCTACAACCACTGTCTCTATGGTATCTCCCACGTCTACGTCTACGTCCATGGCCTCTCCCTCCTCGCCTCCACACACATCACATCGCTCTTCTCCCTCCTCGCAATGCCGCCGGGTCGACTCCACATCCAAATACTTGTCTAATGCAATCCTGCGGCATACACGATCCTCCTCTTCGCCAATCAATTGCTTGATCAACTCCCATTCTTGATCGCTCTGTCCGCTGATCGGGTGCATCCGTCCGGGTACCATCACCACCGCCTCACTCTTCCGCCTGTCTCGTCCGGCTCGTCCACTCTCCTGCGCATATTCCAACAATGTCCGCGGTGGATCGGCATGGATGATCAATCGAATGTCCGGAATATCCACCCCCATCCCCAATGCACTCGTTGCCACAATCACCCTCTGCGTCCCGCTGCTGAAATCTCGCAACATGCCCGCCTTGCCAATCGCGTGGTGGTGGTATCCGTGGCATCCCAACGCCTCTGCCATCTTCTTGACCTTGTTCACGCGGTTGCAATGCACCACCACCTTGCCCACCCGAACCTGGCCGACCTTGCTCTGGACAAACGCCATCGACTCTCGCTCCGTCACCCGCGCCACTCGGTATCGAATGTTCGTCCTGCTCGTCCGCTCGCGGAATATCTTCCCTTCGCTCCGCTGGAAATGCATTCGCCGGAACCACTCGTCCTCCTGGCTGGGCGGCAACGTCGCCGTCAACAACACCATCTGCGTCTCGGCCCTAACCAACTGCCCCATCTGCTGCAACGGCCGCCGGAACGTATACGACGTGTTCAACACCATGTGGCACTCGTCGATCACGATCCGGTCCAACGGCCGCGTCGCCTTCAACCGGTTCAAAAACGTCATAAACGCACGGCCTACGGCCGCCTCGGGCACGACCAATACCACCGTTGCTGCGTCGGGCGGCCGTCGTCCCTCCCATTCGACACATGAAATGTTCAATTCTCGACACCGCCGCTTCATGTCCTCTCGCAATGCAATCAACGGCACGACCACTACGGTCGTCCCGCCTGGCTCGATGAATGCCGGCAACATGAACAACAAACTCTTGCCCGCCCCTGTCGCCATCACCACCACGATGCTGCTCTCGCCCCGCATGATCGCCTCCATGGCCGGCTTCTGCACGCCGCGGAACGTCGCCTGCCGGCCCATCATCTTCTTCAATGGCTGCTCCACGTCCATCGTCCGCAAATGCGCCCATCGATCGAATCGTCCCTCGTCGGCGTCGCCCTCGAACGGCGCCCGCTTGCGCTTCAACGACGTCGTCGCTCGCTCCTCCCATGCCGATTCGAATCCCAAAAATCGATGCCAATCCGTGCTCGACTCCCGGAATCGCTGCCTCTTCTCCGCGATGGCTCCCGTCTGCTCCATCATCCCGCGGGCGTATATCAACCCGGCGACGTGCGACGTGTGGCCGGCCTGCTCGTCGGCAATGCCCGACTTTCCATTCTCGTCGTCCCATGACTTGGCGCCTGCTTCGGCTTCTTCGTCGCTGGGGTCGAACGCGGTCGATGTTCGCATGTACTTTCGGCTGATGCCAATGGCAATCTCTCGATATGCGGCCACGTTCATCGCCTGGCCCAATGCCAACTGGCTCTCTCGCTCCAATGCCTTTCTCATCCTTTCCGCCGTCCACTTCTTGCCCTTCGGGTCGGTCGGCCACATGTGGGACGAAATATCCTCCTTCTCGTACATGATGACCTCCATCTGCTGCACAAACGGCAATACCAACCACAAATAATACACCACCAATTCGCCCACCTCCCGCGGCAAATATCGATGGATCACCTTTACGTCCCCGCTCACCGAATATCCTTCGTGGTAACGGGTCACGAACACGACCATGCCGTCCTCGATGAATACGTTGCGATGGCCACCCTCGGGCGTGTTGACGTGTCGAATGCTCAATACCTCGGGCGCTCGTCCTGGCTGGCCTCCACTCATGTGGATCAACACCAACAATTTCTCTCGGAATCGGACCAACGCCTCCATGTACTGCTCGACTCGCCGTCGGTTCAACCCCGTCTCGCTCTCGGGCCGTACCCACTGTCGCTGCACCATCTCGTCTTGGCCGATCCGTTCTGTCAACCACACCTCTCCATCCGCGGGCCATCTCGTGCGGTGGTCCTGCCAA
>NW_022983498.1:4644-5590 GCF_010015735.1 Aaosphaeria arxii CBS 175.79
GTTGTTGCTTGCACTGCGTTACCCGCCTGCTCCAAAAATAAAACGAAACCTAAAACTGCCTTGGTTCCCTTCTGCTAACATGCTTTTGAACTCCTTTTGCTCTTTTACTGAAATGAACTCCCCTTCTTACCTCTTTCTATTTCTACTATATATATATTCTTCTGCAAAATTCTTACCTTTATCATTCCTACTTATTCTTCTCCTTTTTATTATGGAAATACTAACCCTAAATAAATAAAATCTTCTAACTTCTCTATAAATATATTGGCTTGCTTTTTTTCCTCTCTTTCCTGTCAATCTCCCTAACCCTCTCATTCACCCCTTTCCTTTTAAAATCTATTATCTAAATCTCTCGTTTAAATCTCTTGTTTAAATCTCTTGTCCAAATCTCTTATCCAAATCTCTTGTTTAAATCTCTTATCTAAATCTCTTATCTAAATCTCTTATCTAAATCTCTCGTTCAAATCTCTTATTTAAATCCCTTGTTTAATTCTCTTATCTAAATCTCTTGTTTAAATCTCTCATCTAAATCTATCCTTAAAATCTATTATCTAAATCTCTTCTTAAAATCTCTCCTGTAAATCTCTCCTGTTAATCTCTCCTGTAAATCTCTTATCTAACCCTCTTGCAAAATCATCGCTCTTCTATCCTTTACTTCACTCTCCCTATTCAACCCTCCTACATAATCGTACTACAAACCAACTCATCTTATTCCCCTCAATCCCTCCCCATCGCTTCTTCTCGCAAAACCATTGACTACATGCTTCCATTCCTGGCCCTTCCTCCTCCTCCTCGGCTGTACGCGCTATCCACCCATCTTCTACCATGACATCTTCTAGTAAATCTCCAAATACCTGCATGTGTCGTACCCAATTCGCCATAATGGTTGCAACCAATACCCCTGAATGTCTGCACAATTCTCCCCTCTGCTTTCGATACCCTCCTA
>NW_022983498.1:8796-9408 GCF_010015735.1 Aaosphaeria arxii CBS 175.79
TTGCTTCTCTGCCTCCCGGATGGCCATCATCTTCCGCACCGATGATTGCCTCTCAAATTCCACTCGATCGGCCTGCTCTCTTCGACTGGCCGGACATGGCGTCATCGGCTCCCATCCAATTCCATACTCTACTTCGCCAACCTCTTCTTCCCACCTCCTCGTTGTTTCCTCCGTCCATTCTTCTCTCTCTCCTCGGCCCATTTCCTCGCCCTGTTCTTCTGCTTCTACGCCTTCTACGTCTGCTTCTACGCCTTCTACTTCTGCTTCTACGCCTTCTACGTCTGCTTCTACGCCTTCTACGTCTGCTTCTACGCCGTCTACTTCTGCTTCTACGCCTTCTACTCCTGCTTCTATCCCTGCCAATTCGCATCGCTGGCATACGGCCTCTCCCCTCTCACATCCTCGTCGATCCATCCGCCCGTCCATGGCTCGATACAAAACCTCCCGCATACATCCATCTCCCTCTATCAACTCCTTCATCTCCGCCTCCACCTTCTCTCCCATCTTCTCCCATACTTGCCGTCCTCGGATCTCTCTATACCCCCTCATGATGATCGCCTCGCTCGCCAATCCATCCCTTCCTGCTCGTCCACTTTCCTGCGCATAATCCCG
>NW_022983499.1:0-9167 GCF_010015735.1 Aaosphaeria arxii CBS 175.79
CCTTGACAGGTATGCCAAAATGGATTTGCCCAAATCCATTTTCCTGTCCCTGCCCGTTCGCCCGTGCGTCCTCCGCAAAGGAACTTACCCCCTGCAACTAACGCGAACGAGACGCGAGCCTGGTCCCTTGCCGAACACAGCCAATGATGCTTGAATCGTCCATCGTTCCTATTCTTGTGCCTTCTCACTCTGTGCTGACGTAACGTGCTTCATTGGAGTAAATGGCGACTCTGTCTGCTATAGCAGTCTCTGCTTCTTCCTCTACCTGGGACGCAAAGCTGCTCGACCATCTGACGTACTCTATCGGAGAGCCCTACTGCTTCCTCGTCTGTCGCGTCTGCGCTGTCGTTCTGCCGCTATGCCGCGTGCCCAACCATTTCAGTCAAGTTCCCCATTGCTATCGCCGCGCCGACCTGGGGCGAATTGTACAAGCCTGGAGGGAGTCGCATCTGCCCACCCATCCTGTACGCCTGCAGACAGAAGAGGACGTGGAGAGCTGGAGACCGCCTGCCGATCCGTCGCCACACATCCCCGAACTGCCCGTCGTCCGCGCGAACCGCTGCAAGTTCGCGGATGTCAAGACAGGAGCACGATGTAGTACTTCGTTGGCAACCACTGCGGCCATTCGGCGGCATTGTCGCACTACGCATAGCTGGCAGAACCCTCAGCAGGCCGGACGACCGAGTGCACGGAAGCTTTCGGTTGCGCCGCCCTGGGAAACGGACGTACCTTGCCAGCGTATCGCAGCGCGTGGAGTTGGCTCATCCCTATGGATGATTGATCTGCCCGCTGACAGCAGCTATCCAGACCGAAATCATGGGGATTCCCATCATGGTTCTGGTAACGGCCGGCAGGCCTGGGAGCGACTCGAAAGCCTCCTCGACGCATCGTCCAGACCAGCTCCGCTATCGTCAGGGACATCCTCCCGTTATCCCCTACCCATCGACCCATGGCTCGAAAAGACAGGATGGGCCAAGTGTCTGGAAGGGCACGACTTGACTGCCGTGGCAGAGCTACTCGCACCCCCGGGATCGCAGGACATTGGACTGTCGACCCTGCTGCAGGCCTTTGATAGCGTGATTGAAGCCGCCCGTGAGACCATCCTGGAAGAAAAGGTCAATCTGTTTGCCCTGCATCGTGTAGCTAGCTTCATCCCCCATCGTCCATTCAAGCGTCCGCTTCTCACCAAGCTCCAGGAGGGCACGTACCGGAGATACAAAGTCGTATGGCACAAGCTGCTGTGTTTTGTCTATCGCTCCTGCGTGCTCCGTCAGGGTCCTCTTCTGCCCTACCAATTGACGATAGCACAATCAGCAGCGCTGGCGGATCTTCCCAAGCCGTATGCCCCCATGACGGACGCGCACTTACAATCCAACCGAAAAGCCTGTCTTGCACTCTGCATCGCTCTCATCGATCACAAACTGCACAATGCGATTCGAGAGAGCGTAGTCGTGGTCTTCTTGGCCGTACTTGGCATCAACCGCGAGTGCAACGGCTTTGTACCAGCAGTCCACTGCACGCCCAACCTGTCCGCGTTCGTCAAACTGTCCCAGCTGGTCGTCGTGCAATTTGCAGTGGCGGAACATGAAGCTGGGCGTGCACAGTTTGCTAGTGAACGTATTGCCGAAATGCAGGATCGTTTCATGGTGTACGGTAGTGATACTCCCATCAACTGGATTCTCAATCTGCGCGCGTACGGTGCGAAGATCCGCGATAATACAACCAGTCTGGGATTCATCTCTTGGTCCGATGATGGCCAACAGCTTTCCTACCAGTCACTCGAATTGACCATGAATAACATGCGCTGGTTCCTGCGCGACCAGGTGCGGGAGGCCCAAGACCAGCTGCACGATTTGCTCCTGCTGCCAGACGGTGATCCTGAGACGCGCGCAACGATCCTGCCCCATCTTCGTCTGTCGCGCATCAAAGACGATCCTACCATGTCACATTCAGGATGGAGCTTTCTCCAAGACCAACGGAACGAGGAAATGCTTGGGGGACATGAGCGCTGGCTGCTAAGACGTATACGTGATGACACGAAATTATGCACACGATTTTTCGCCAAACCAAGAACCTTGCAGTGGAATCTGAATCGGGTAGAGCAATATTGGAATTCGACGTACGCCTTTCTACGACGAATGCTTTTACTAATCCACATGACAGGCGGTCAGCCGGCTCGCGGTACGGAGCTGTTGACGATTCGATGGCGGAACTCTTCAGGTGGCGAAGTGCGGAGTATGTTCGTCGAAAATGGACTTGTCTCCTTCGTGACCTCTTACCACAAGAACTACAGCCTGCATAGCAGTGCCAAAGTCATACACAGATATCTGCCGCCCGAGGTCAGCGAAGTAGTCGTATACTACATCTGGCTAGTACTGCCGTTCTTAGAGCAACTTTTAGTTCTCGCACCATTGCCGGGTCAAGGTCCATTGGGTTCCTTCTTCTGGCCCCGAGATGTACGTCTGACTAAACGGCAGAAGGAGATAAGTCATGAAGAGAAAGTGGAACGCGACGAACCGTGGTCGAGCAGCCAGCTTGGGAAAGTGATTGAAGAAGAGTTCAGACGTGGCTTAAAAACGACCGCTAACATATTGACGTGGAGGCACTCTGCCATTGCCATCTCACGGAAACACCTGCCTGAGGGTAGTAGGTTCAAACGAGATTACAGCGATGTCGAGACTAGCAAGGCGATGGACCTTCAGGCTGCTCACACTTCTCGGATGGCGGGGGGCAGTTATGCCCGTGACTTACGGGAGGGGCCTGGCCAGGTTGCTTCTCTACGCGCCGAGTATCGTGACCTCAGCAGGCATTGGCATACTTGTTTGGGATTCGGAACAGTGCTTGCGCCACGCCAATCAATGGAAGACGACCATCACGACGAAGCTCTCCGGGAAGGTCAAAGGAGCAATATCAATGGCAGGAAGCGAAAGCATGAAGCAGAAACCGATAAAGAACTCCAAGAATGGCTCTTAACTGATGCAATCTTAGGCCGGAGACGAAAAGACTACAAGCTAAGGAAACGAAGTGGGGAATGACAGGTAGAAGAAGTATGGTTAGTACGTACTGCGCAGATAGTTTGTAGAAAGTTTACACTAGAGCTATATCGAGTTGCGCAAGAAGGACTCCAAGGTTTTATTCCATGCCCATTTTGAGTACGTCCCGGTAAGCCGCATGGTTGTGTGTAAGACGCATGAACAAGGCATAGTAAGGGCACAATTCGATGCCCATTTGAACAATAAACACAAGGAGATATTGCCCAGTGCGAGACGCACCATGGCGACATGGGCCGTCACCCAGCACCCGGAATGGGCAGACGAAGAGAGCGACATCGTATGGCCCGCCGCCGATTCCGCACCCGTACCCCATTTGCCCGTGTTCCACGATGGATTTCAGTGTTTGGGTTCGACGGCCGACGAGATGCCGTGTACGTTTATGCGACGCACCATCCAAGGCATCCAGTACCATTGCCAGCACGAGCACGATTGGCAGAACAGCCAGAGGAAAGGGAGACCGTATCGAGGCCAGGTTCCCGTTGGCACCATGTGGAGGACGGGGGTGCATTGCCAGAAGTTCCAATCCCGCGGTCCGTTGGCGCGGTTGTTCGAGGTATGCCCAGCCGAGGATGGACAGGGACAGATGACGGCCGAACAGCGAGCCATCCAGGAAGCCGTTGGCGTGTCCATGGCCGATGCCAAAGCCAACATCACCGCATTGGCCAAGAAGCAGCAAGACCAGATTGAGGCCGACAACGATCGATTCGAATTCCATCGGTGGTTGAACCGGGCGCAGTGGGCGGTGCATTTGGAAGGATTCGATCGGGCGTGGTTGGTGTCGTTGACCCGTCGACCGGAACGGCGCGAGAAGGCATTGGACAAGGTGTGTTGGGCGGCGCAGATGGTGATATGGAAGGCCCAGCAGGCATCCCAGGCCAGCGTAGTGGGCATGCCGGCTATGAATTACATCAACCGACGAGAAGTGGGCAACGACACCAACGAGAAGCCGTTCAATGCCCGACAGACCGAGAAGACCATGATCCGGTATAGCGAGAGATGGTTGGAGGTGATTCGATACATTTGGCGAACCCACGCCATGTCGCCCATCAGCCCGAAGGAGATGGAAGAGGGAGGGACGACGAACCGGCGACCGCCGTATGCATTGAATGGCCGACAATTTGCGTGGTTGCAGAAGATTCGATTCGTCGTTGGGCGAGACCGGGACGAGGACGACGATTGGGTGGACGCATTCGACGGGCGAGACGAGGAGGACGAGGAGGACGAGGAGGACGAGTTGGGTCCAGATGAGGAGGAGAAGGTAGAAGAGTACGTGTTGCGGCCCATGTTGGATTTGTTGGATCATCCCATCGGCGACAACGAGCACAGCAATGGATTGATCAGCGCCATGGCCGTGTTAGGCGTCGACACCATGAATGGATGGGTGAGCCCGTTGATGTATACGACCAAGCAGGCCGCCATCGTCAACACGTCGCGCATGTTGGTGTTGTATCGATCGACGCAGTTGCGCAAGGAACAGATTGCCAAGTTGCGAGAAGAGGGATGGGGCGTGCAGGACGCAGAGAGCATGGCCCGCAGCCATTTCCATTTCGTGCAGGAGATGGTGAACCGGTTCATGACATTGACGCAGTACGGAGGAGAGCCGACGCCGATGGACGCCATCCAACGGTTGAAAGCATTCGGAATGAGCATTCGATTCAACACCAACGCAGAGGGGGTGGTGGATTGGATCGGAGATACGTTGTCGTACGGCAACATCCGGTTCAGCATGCCCCAGTTGCGATCGATGGTGCACGGGTTGATCGCCAGTACGAGACGGCACGTCATCGAGGCGTTGTTGTTGTTGCCGCTGGATGAGGAGGGCGACATACGGAAGGGGGGTACAGCGTTGCCCATCATCCATTGGGATCGGTTGGTAGACAATGCAGCCGAGCGAAAGACGGGATGGAGTTTCATGGAGGATACCAGGAATCGGGAAGCCGTAGACGTCGTCGACCCCAAGGAATGGTTGGCCAGGCGGGTGGGCAGCGAGCGGGCGTTGACCGAGAGGTTCATCGATATGGTTCGCACCCGTGCCGTATTGGCCGCCGATCCAGGTCGAGGAGCGGCGGTGTGGAAGATGGACGAGTTGGTTCGGTATCGACGAGCGATGGCGACGGCGCGGAAGCAGTTGGCAGCATGCATGCACATGACGGGGGGAGCCCCAGCGCGAGGGACCGAATTGACGTCGGTCCAATTCCGCAACAGCGCCAACGGAGAGAGTCGAGGGATTTTCATCGAAGATGGGTTGTTGGTGTACGTGACCATGTACCATAAGAATGTTGGATCGACGGGCAAGAGCAAGGTCATCCACCGATACGTGCCGCAAGAGGTGGGGGAATTGATGGTGTATTATTTGTGGTTTGCATTGCCGTTTTGGGAGAGGATGGAGCAAGCCATGAATCCAGAGGCCGTGCCACGCAGTGCGTATGTGTGGGAGCCCGAGCCAGAGAAGGCATGGGCCAAACCACGGCGAAAACGCAGGCGAGCGGAAGGGCAAGTGGCAAGAAGGCGAGGAAGGGCGGAAGAAGGCAGAGGAGGGGAGGAGGGAGAGGGAGAGGGAGAGGAGGCGGTAGTAGTAGGAGAGGAGGAGGCGGTAGTAGTAGGAGAGGAGGCAGCGGCAGCAGCAGGAGAGGCAGAAGCAGGAGAGGTGGAAGGAGACGAGGAGGCAGGAGCGCAGCATGGTCCATCAGCCAAGTACCAGGTAGAGACGTGGAACACCAATCGAGTCAAGAATGCCATCCAAAGGGCAGGGTTGGAATATATGGGAGTCCCATTGGGGATATTGTCGTGGAGACACGGGGTCAAGGCGATATTCCGAAAGTACATCGACAACAAGACGGCCGTACGGGCAGCCATTCGAGCCGATGAAGATGATTCCGACGAGGAAGACGATCCATTCGACATTGCGTTCGGCCATACGAGCAAGGTGGGCGGCATGATTTATGGACGTCCGATCAGCGAAGCCACGTTCAGCACCGAATCCAAGCGGTTGGGATTGCGAGAAGCCAGCCGAGAGTGGCATGAATTTTTGCAGATGGGGTCGGCGATGAAGAAGCGTGTCCGCCACGGCAGCCGGGCGATGGTGGTTCGGAAAGAGGCCAGGGCCGAGGAGTTTCGACGATGGAAGATGATGCGATTGGTGGATGCCAGGGAGGAGTTGAAGAGAATGGTAGGACCGCAGGCCGAGTTCCGCAGCGTGCAGAAGGAAGCATTGCACGCCATCATGCAGCACCAGAGTCCGGTGGTTTGCATCATGGGCACAGGGGCCGGCAAGAGCATATTGTTCATGTTGCCGGCAGCGGTGTCCAGCGGGGTTTCGGTGGTGGTGGTTCCGTTGGTATCATTACGGGACGACATGAAGACCCGGTGCGAGAAATTGGGAATATCGTGTGCCGTATGGGACAGCCGGCGACCGCACGAATGGGCGCAAGTGATGTTGGTAACGCCGGAGTCGGCCGTGGGCGAGGCATTTGGGAATTTCATCAACCGCCAGCGAGCCATGGGCCGTTTGGATTGAATCGTCGTGGATGAGTGCCATGTGGTGTTGGATTCGATGCAAGGGTGGCGCAGTCGAATGTTGGCCATGCGGAGTATGGTCATGGCCGAGACGCAGATGGTATATTTGACCGCGACGATGCGGCCCAAGGAAGAAGCATTGTTCGGCCAGGTGATGGGATTGCCCGGACGAGATCAGTGTGCGTGGTTTCGCGGCGTGACGACGCGGACGAACGTCCAGTACCGGGTGCACCCGTACGACGCCGAGCAAGAGGAGGAGGCCATCAGGGAATTGGTAGACGGGTTGAAGGCGAAGTACCCGTTGCCCGGCTAGATTATTGTATATTGCGACACGGTCAAGCGAGCGGTAGGATTGGCCGAGGCATTGCAGTGCGTGTGTTATCATCGGAACGCAGGAAGCAGCCGTGAGAAGCAGGAGTTGGTCCGACAGTGGACCAGCGGAGAGCAGCAAGTGTTCACGGCCACCAATGCATTAGGGTTGGGGATTGACGCGCCGTCGATTCGAGCCATCATCCATGTCGGGGTGATACGAATGATCCGGCAGTATTCGCAGGAAAGCGGACGGGCGGGACGGGATGGATTGGCGAGCGAGGCGATCATCATGAGGGGGTATAGAGAGATCCGGGGACGGCGAGTATGGGACAAGATGCCCGAGGAGGTAGAGGAAGAGATGTTGGAATTAATAGACGGGAATGGATGTATGCGGGTGGTATTGGATGGAGCGATGGACGGTCGATTGGATCGAGAAGGATGTGAAGAGGGGGAGGCAGCATGTCAGCGTTGCCGATTGGCGCGGTGGCATGACGAGGGAGAGGAGGAGTCCGGGGCAAGAGAGCCGACGGAGGATACACGAGTGGAGGGGACGGACGAAGAGGTCGAGGCAGGGGCAGGGGCCGAAGAAGAGGTAGAGAGGGTGGAAGAGGGAGAAGCCGAAGGAGAAGGGGATGGCATGGGGTGGACCGTCGTAACGCCATGTCCAGCCAGTCGAAGAGAGCAAGTAGAACGAGCAGAATTCGAACAGCAATTGTCGATTCGCCGAACGATGGCCGTCCAGGAGACAGAGAGGCAGAGTGGAGCCGCGATGGAGGTGCAAGAGTTGATGGAGATTATGGAACGATGGGGAGTTGGATGCGTTCGGTGTCGAGCATGGGGTCAAGCCGCCGAGGGGCATGGGATTGAAGAGTGTCATCGGCCAGGAGCCGAGACGGTTCGAAGGGGAATTGGGGAATTTGAGAAGGGCAAGGTGTGGGCAGCATATTCATGTTGTTTCGGGTGCGGATTGCCGCAGTCGATTTGCAACAGTTTTGCAGAGGACATCCACACAGGAGGATTTAGGAAGATAAGGGGGGAGGGATGCAGGCACGAAGGGGTATTGGTAGGCACGGTCATGGCGATGGGTGCACGCCACGTACAGATATTTGGGGACATGATGGAAGAGGCCATGATCGAGGACGGATGGGTAGCGCGTACGGTAGAGGAGGACGAAGCAGGGCCGAGGATGGATGCGTGTATTCGATGGTTTTGCGAGAAGAAGCGATGGGGAGGGATTGAGGGGAATAAGATGAGTTGGTTTGTAGTGCAGATTTGCAAAAGGATTGAACAGGGTAGTAGATAGGCCAGTGTAGATTTAGTACGGGAAGTAGAGAAGGGTAGTGTAGAAGTCATGGTAGGTTGTTGCGATTTTAATTTTAGATTGAGTTGTTGTAGTTTATAATGGGGAATAAAAGAGTAGTTTTTTTAGCAAATTTAAGGGTGTAGTAGAACCAGGAAAAAAAGTAAAATCAGCCACCACGAACACAGCAGGCAATAGAAAACAAAGAATGGGAACAAGAATAGATAGTTACGGTAATGAAAAAAAGGATTTGATTCAACAGGATTAGGGAGAGTAGTTGTGGACAGGTTGAGAGCGGGTTGTTGGCGACAGGGTGAGGGTTTGTCGACAGGGTTAGGGAGAGTAGTTGGCGACAGGGTTAGGGAGAGTTGTTTTTTGAGAGGGTTAGGGTTGCCGGATTTGAAGAGGGTTAGGGAGAGCATTTTTTGAGAACGTTAGGGAGAGTCGTTATTGACAGGACCAGCAAGAGCAGTTCAAGTAGAGCAATGGGGAGGAATAGGTACGTATTTGGCAAGAGGCAAGAGGCAGATATTTAGATCAAAGAGAAGGGTTGCACAGGATAGAGACGAGTCGTTTGGCGGTAGATTTTTATTGGATTACGAGGGTGTAGAGGCAGACAAGCAGGTAAAGGATTGACAAGAGGGATAGCCGTCGACAGAGAGGATAGATAGACAAAGGCAATAGACGGAGAGATTAGCATAGAGCATAGGTTTGGATTTAGATTTTGTTTAGGGGCGTAAAACCATAGTATAGAAGTAATTTTTCTCTATTCAAGCCTTCTTCCTATCCTTACTTAGAATAGCCTGTTTCAGGCCTAACTTAGGGTTACATCAGGACCTCCTCAGGCAGACTCAGTCCGGCTCAGGGAGCATGCATCTTTGCTCAGTGCTGCTCAGGGAGTGCCTAGCTATACTCAGGCAAATATACATAAGCATTATGGCAAAATCTATAAGGAAGCTTTACACGAGACTATAGGACTCTTAAGT
>NW_022983500.1:0-3861 GCF_010015735.1 Aaosphaeria arxii CBS 175.79
CTTTAGTAATCTAATTGTAACTACTTGATCCTTTAATTAATCTAGTTCCCTAGGATACTGATCCGTGACACATGCGAGCTTCATTTTTTCCACACTAGAGCTGCTTCCTATCTCTTCGTTTCATATGCCCGCGTCACTTCTAATAGCAAGCTCTCGTCCTTCACTAAAAAAGGCTTATGCAACGCCAGACCAGGCTAGAATCCCTCGAATCAATCACAACGCTTTAAGCCAAACGAGTACAGTACAACAGCTTCATCAGCGCAAGAACAGGGTCACTAGAGTTACTGACTCTGTGACCCTTCCCGTAATTCCCAACAGAGACGATAGCGGCGGAGACAACAGCGACGAATCCGACAACGGCGTATATAACGATGGTGGAGATGACAAGTCCTTGCCGTCTAGAGGGGAGCTTTCCAACTCTTAAGATAATGGGATCTATGTTATTCACCCAACACTTCCTGGTCGTACATGTGCAGTAATAAAGGTCTCTAATAAGAGTACGTTCTCTCTGCATCCCTAGCAACATATGAATTAAATTACTAACCATAAGGATAGGCGCAGAAGAGTTTTCAATGCCTAGCCCCTCTCAGTCTATGCATACAGCCCAGATGACATGCGAAAAACATTCGTTGCCAAAGTTAAAATTAAATACTACAGCTAAATAGTATCTAGGTATTGCCTGATTATTGTATTGCAATGTTTCTAAACATCTCAGCCTATTCTAGGCCTAATTCCTGAGAGACTGTGTTACTTCAAAGCAGTCGTGCATATCCATCAGGTATTCAAGCATTGTTACTGTACCACTCTATACTATGTACCTTAATCTAGGACAATCCAATAGTAATCTGAATCTGCTGTACTGCTTGTACTGCTCTTACTAGTTTTAGTACCCTGACTACATTCACAGAAGTATGCCTATAAAACAATCGTGTATCTCTAATACTATCTGTCCATTCTCCAAGCAGGACTGTAACCCCTTTGTCACCTGGTTGAGATTCAAGAATGATGCCAATGAATTTGTCTCCCGCACTGGCAGATACCTGCCCGTGGGTTTTGATCTCATTCCCATGATCCACTACAATGGCGATATCTCTTTGGTTCGGGATTTGTCTGAGCCCTTGTTCGGATTTTTCACCAATAATTACCTCGACGGGTGTGCCCATCACCTCAAGGCCATGATCCGTTACATTGATACTCTGAGCTTGCATCTCGCCATCAATTCCTCCGATCTCTATTGGTGTTGTATCAGTAGTTCGTGCTGGTGCCCAACACATACCCGTTTCCTGACATGCGCTAGCAACACGGAGCACATCAATTCCTACTGTACCAGATCGAATCAGCGTCGTCCATAAAGAACTCCATTGTGCCGTTTCAGCACTCATCGGAGGTAGGGTGGGACCGTCAACAAGACCCAGTAGACCGATCAAGGAATCAAGAGGCACCTTGCATCGGCGTCCATTACCCATTTTCAGAACCTCGAGCAAGCTTGCCTTATGTGCGCCACTCACGGCGCTCTGGCTCCCCGTATGCCACTAAAGTCTATTACCAAAAGTGCAGTTGTATGCATTTAGTACGTCTTCTTTCCAATAGCCCCGAACATTGGTGACCGGAGAGTGCAATGAGTGTGTGTGGCCTAGGCTGGCGTATTGAGCAAACATGCAATGTTCGGGGAAGTGTAGTAGATGATCGAGATATTCACCGTCAAGCATCTGGTCACGAGTTTTGCCAATGCAATTCTGTGCCAATAAACCTTCTTGAAGCGTCCAGACCCGTGACCGCCAAGTACTCCTCAAAATGGCTTGCCCTAGAGCTCCATCGTCCGCCCGAGCTTTGCGTAAGTTGAAAGGCGCACCATGTGTAAGATTTGTATAAGCTGTGCGTTTAGCCACGTCGGGCAATAAAACGATAACGACTGAGGCATTCGCATAATATTCGCCCATCCTGGGTATCTCATCTGCCCTCGTATCGTTGTTTATACACCAAGCGTCGACCCACGCGTATCGAGTGCCTATCTCTTTCACCACTTCCAAGATTTCTAAGTGGAGTTCATTTTTGTCCGTCCAGTCCCCCCAGGTGTAAGAGATTGCTGCATAGTCAGATCCAAGAGGAAAATCATCCAGTCTGGTATCTACCAGTTTGAAGTTGTCGTGAGTATCGCACAGTTGTATTGGAACGCTCGTGGGCTTAGTCCTAAAGTTCCATTTGTCGAAGATGCTTTGTTGTACGCGACCGAACTTAGGGGTGGAAAAGATACTAGTCCCCCCCCTTTTGCTGAATCTCTTCTGCCACATTCGGTGGAGCTGTGTACAGAGTTGGTTTTGGCATCATCTTGTTGTCAGTAGATTGTACTACTGATAAGAAAAAGCCCATTCCCTGAAAAGGAGCTCCAGCTTTCCTGAACAGTCGCGGAATCGTCTTGTCGTAATCTACCACTCTGCTCCTTGCACTATGCTCGATCCTTCGCTGCCACTGAACGGAATGAGAGTGTGACCACCAGTGGAAGCATTTAGAAGCGCATGGAAGCACCTCCCTTCGATCTTTCCAATGTCCAAACTTCGTAGTGCCCGCATTGAGGGTAGTAGTACATACTTTGTCGACTGTGAACTGTGTTAGTGTATCGGATCCGGGGCCCTCGGGCAGATCCAACAGAGCTTGTAACAAGCCAGCATCGGCTACGCCGCTCCAGATAAAATTTCCCACAATCGCCCATGTACTGATCAATGAACCGATACTTGTCTCCCAAACTACTTGAAGGTAATCCTTCTCCCAGAGAAGGTGTATAGAAGAAACGAATTGAGGTTCCGCTCCCATACCTAGTTCTGGTGCCAGAGTTCCTGCGACAAGGAACATGCTAGCGCCCATAGTCTTAGTACTCCATTCGTTTCCCTTCTTTTCCCGCCAAATAGTGACAGTAGTATTTTCGACAGGTTGTTCAGGAAATGGGCTAATATAGCGCTTTAGAGGAGAGATTCCACTTTCAATAGCGCTCTGCCATTGCACATGAGCCAATAAACAACTCAACTCATATTCTTTGGCCAGGGCCGGATCTTCAAGGCTTACATCTCCTTGAAATGAAGCGAAAGGATCCTTTCTGTCGGCAGCGCGGATGACAGAGCTTGTGGGAAGACTAAGAAACATTCGATCAAATGCCAGAGGAAATCTCTTAGGGAAAAATAATGTCGGATCCACCAGCTCCACGATCTGCCAGAAATAACCCGCCAGTTTCTGGTATAATGTGAGCTCTTTCTTAAGCCTTGGAAGATGCCCATCTCCAGGTCGCAAATCACCCCAAACACAATCGAATAGAATGCGCAAGTCGGAAAGGTTCATGTTGTACACAAAGCTGATTCAGAGCGAAGTAATATCTTTGAATGTGGAAAGCTTGAGAAGCTGAATGGAGACAATTGAAGACTGTGATAAAGTTGGTGTAGATGAGGCTGATACAAGCGATCAATCTAGGTACATAGGGGGAAGCGCGCCACAACACTGCCGCACTAGGCATAAGAAATTTACTCAAGAACTACTCGGTGCCGTATGCTCGAACCCTATCAGTTGTGAGTTGATAGGCCTATCCCCTTCACCGGTAGAGGGGTAATAGCATCCGGTCTGTGTCTGTTCGCTAGATAGAACCTAATGCGGCCATATCAAAGGGCGCGAAAACCGTTGACTTCTGCAAGTGAATAATATTTCATAGCGTACAAAGACAAAGAATGATAAATAATCCAGTACGGTCCTGCTTGGTACAATGACACCGCGGTATGTGTCATGGAACTAGTGGCTACTGTTCTCATGGCCATGCAGGGAGGCTGTACAGCAGAATCGTCCATACAAATATATAAGGATGTTCTGCCAAGTTTATAG
>NW_022983500.1:4971-8421 GCF_010015735.1 Aaosphaeria arxii CBS 175.79
AAAGAGGTATACAAAGATGCCGAGTTAAAGACCAGTATTGTAGGGTAACAGAGAAACCCTGAAAAATCAAGAGCAAGAAGGTAACAGAAACCCGAGCGGGAATCCTAAGAGGGGATCCCTGGTAGTATCCCAACAAATGTGGAACCGTGGAACTAGATAACGAATACCCGGGAGGGGACCCTTTCTTCACGATGGGGACCCGAATACATGTAGGATATAAGGAAGAAAAATAAGAAAGACGAGGAAGCAAGGGAATCAATGACAACTATCAGCCCATCTGTTATAAGTTTGTCAGAGGAAGCATTGGAAACGCCTCTGCCAGAGTCAATACCAACCAGCCCACTATCAAGGACAACTTCAAATTCTTCTAATCAATCAACCATGGATCGAGTAATCCCATTTCTACCACATCATTACCCGAACTTTCGGTTTGCAAGCAAGGATGTATCAACTTTCCTGGAAGAATACGAGAGAAGATGCGAAATGGCTGGATACAACGACCGGCAAAAAGTGTTACTGCTTCCTGACTTCTGCGAACCAACCTATGGACGATTGGTACAGTTGATGAAGCCATATAAGGAAGCAAAATGGGATGAATTCAAAGAAGAACTAGTGAGACAATATGCGTACAGCGACTCTGCCACCCGAACTGGAACCAGAGCATTCCTGGCGAAATTTGTCAATGAAAGCCATCAAAAATCCTTGGATTTCTCACTCTACTATGCGACCTTCTCCACTTACTCGGAGGCTGCAGTGAAGAACAAGCAAATCAGTGAGGAAGAAGTAGGATACTATTTCTTCCAAGGGTTATGTTCGCAGGACCAGGAACGCATTATGTTTCTAATGCCAGAGAAGGATCGGCCAGTAGGAGACCAAATCAACACCTTCAAATTCCAAGAGTTGTTTGCCTTTACCCAAAAGATGCATGTACAAAAGATTGGGTTGCAGCAGTTCTCGCCGGAAGCTCAGAAAGTTGACGAACTGAGAGCAACTCAATTATTCAAAACAATCAACTCTCCGCAGGGGATATCCCTGCGAAGGAATTGATCAGAGCTCTACAGGAAGAAGAAGTGGAACGGCAAGAACCAACCAAATTGCCAAAAGGCGTGGATCCAGAAGTGGATAAGCTAGTTCAGGATCTGGCTGACATGACCCTCACAATGAGTCAAATTGAAATCCTTAGTAAACACGACTACTACTCCCGGTTTCTAAGCGAGCCAACCAATTACATGTATTTGGTTAGACATAAGCTAAGAGCTGAGCCTCTAAAGAATGAGCGAAATGATGGTTCATATATAACCAGCCAACCACGAACCACCAATTTCGAAAGAGATAGCAAGTGGAACTCATCAGGAAGAGAGTATCGCCTGACTTGCAACATGTGTGGAGTTGCAGGGCACCTATTGAAGGACTGTCAGGATTGGGTTCGATTGCTGAAGAATGGGTGGGCACACAGTAAAAGAGAAGAAGATGGCCAATGGAGATACTTCTTTGGTCCAAGAAATCGAAGCTTGGGACAAATGGATGGGAATCCCCCTCGCGAAAGGATATATGAATGGATTGAACCACAAGTGTTGCAGTATTTTCAGATCAGGAAAGAAAACCTGAACGAGGTTGCAACATCTATACGCTCAAATAAGTTTGGTTTTCGACAAGACAGTAACCCTAGCTACACCATCATGAAAAGAGAAGAAGGAAACTCTCAGTCAGAAGGGGTGAACAGCATTACAGGCATGGAAAACCATAAACAAAAAGGAACGATAAGTCAACATGCACAGCAGTTTGCAGAAGGAATCCAGAACGAAATTGTGAGCAGTGTTCAACTGAGCAATACTCATGTAATGGATGATAGCATACTAGGAAATGCTACAACGTTTGCAATTCAGAAAGGTCCGAACACGAGAGTGGAAAAGAGAGTTCTCCCAACCAAAGGAAGAGTTACAAACCGACTCCGCAATGCAATTGCGGAGGAGGTGGATATTCGCGAAGAAACACCAGCGATGACTGATAGTCAAGACACTCAACCAAGAGCAGCCAGTGAAGGAGCTGCAGATCCGCTGGCATGGCCGGTGGACAATAGGGATATTGATCATCCCACTGCAGCAGTCAGAGAAGAGCAACCAACATTATCCCCAATACCTACTGCGAAAAGAAAGGCTAAGGCATCTGACGTAATGCTGGAAGATGAGCAGCTAGGGGCATTACTACGCCAACACCCAAACCGCATTGTGAATTTTGCATTGCAGCAAGAAGTTCGAGGAATATCTTTAGCAGATATCATGTCTAACCCGCCCACCCGCAGAATCCTAAACCGATTAATCAAGGATACTGATGAGGGTAATGACGAAAATCGAGATAACAATGCTCCTGAAACAAGAGATACACAGTTTCATGGTGTCAATGCAATTTCAGCTGTTCAAACCAATTATCCAGTGCTAGTAGGGCAGGTAAACACTGCTGCAAAGCATGAAATCATTGGTTATGGAGACACTTTCAATGAACACGAACAACTCAAGAATCAACAGATGGTCCGGATGGAAGACAAGATATCTGGAGTCGTCTTAATTCAAGGAGATCTTCCAGAATGCTGGGCAGAAATTTATGATTGCCGCGCAAGGTGTCTTATTGACAGTGGTTCCATGATGAACGTCATGCGATTATCAGCCGCAAATGCAATGGGTCTAGTAGTGGATAACTTGGCAGGAGCTGACGGACCCGGAGGTTTGGTCACTGCCAATGGCTCGGTGGATCCTTATGTGGGAGTGGCTATAGATGTGCCAATCAAAGTTGGTTGTGTTACAATCTACACTAGCTTTCGGATCACAAGTAATCTATCAAGGTCAATCATATTGGGAGCACCATGGTGTTCCGCATCCAGATTACAGATGTCATGGACTACAAATGGTCAATGCAAATGTAAAATCACGACGGAATGTGGAACAGGAACAGCAACTTTCATGGCGGCGGACCCTGAGGCCAAAGAACAACATCGTTATCTTGCAATTCCCAGCCCGGAAAACTAATGGAGAGAGTTTGCACTGGGAGTGGACTCTCTAGAAAGGATAAAAGAATCCCAGAAAGAAGGCAGAACGGCAGGGGTGGGATAGGTGTGTCCAATCACATTTCGCGGGGTAGCGATACGCGATACCCTGCGAAATCTGATTGGACGAAATTATGCTACGCTAAACTGAATCGGGACGAATGCCACACGATAACTACCAACAATCAACCAGAAGAAGAGTACGACTCGGGATATGTCAATTTCCTGGGGCAAGGAGCGAATGATATGAATGTAGGGTTTGGTGAGTACGGGTGGGTGTTTGACAATTCAATGCGACAAGAATTCCGGCAATGGAATTACGACTCGCAAACATACCACAAGATCGCTGCAAGAAGCCTAGATGTTGAAGACGAGCTTCCGGCAGCACTGATTTTACAGGAATTGAATCG
>NW_022983501.1:0-1968 GCF_010015735.1 Aaosphaeria arxii CBS 175.79
AGTGCCGTTGCTCAGGTCCCGTGGGTCGCTGCGACTGTCCTTTCCAGACGTTTCGTCCTCGGTCACGAAGTTTAGGACATTGTATCCGGGAACGTCCCGGATGATCGGCTCTGTGCCGATGTCCCTACCGGGTCGGAGGTCGAGGCAGTTGAGGAACGTTTCCCCGTCGTTGAAGATGCGCTTGAAGTGCGCAAACTCGAACTGAGCCGGGTATGTGTATTTCTCGTCCGATGGAGGCAAACGGAAGTCGTGGCACTCGATCACTCTGAACGTGCTGAGAAGTCGGAAGGCCTGTTCCATGGTTTCGGCAGGCCTCGTTTGACCGCCTTTTAGCTCGTTTGGCACCAGTATGGGCAGCCGGAGCGGTGCCTCGCGGAGCAGCTCCGTGCACTGCTCCGCAGTGGCGAAGATGAACGTGCCACATTCGAAGGTATCGCCGGCCGCCACTCTCTCGCGGTACTCCCACAGCGTACAAGGGCTAAGGACCCTGACTCTCCGAAATTCCTCCATATAGGTCGGAAGTTCCCTGGCGAAACAGGATTCCTCCTCACCGTACTGCTCGAGGTGCATTTGCATGTTGCGAATGGCTTCTTCGTGGGCGGCCATCATGGACGGGACGTATGTCTGAAGAAGGCCTTCTACCAAGTCACGGGATCCGACGCCAGGGTCGGAAAACTCGCTACTGGGCGCGAGAATAGTTTCGGCGTCGGGATCACCTTCTGCTGGCTCGTCAGCAAGGTCGTCTTCTCCACTGGTACCGTCGGTCTCGGCGCCTCTTGCGTCCTTCGCGGTGGACAGGTGCTCAGGGTGCTTATTCTGGTAATGTTTGCGTCGGCTGGTGACGGCGAAATCCTTCTGACAGTAGGGACAGGTGAACCTTGCACCTGTAGTAGACTTGATGTTCTTTATCGGACCCTGCAGTCCATGTCCTCGCAGATGGGCGGTCCAGTTGTTCCTTGAAACCACCTTATCGTCGCAGTAGGGGCATTGAACATAAGTTTTCTTATCTCCGGGAACCATGAAGCTTCGAGGTGGGTCGTAGGACTGGAAGTTGATCTGGCGCAGCCTTTTCGGCCGGCCGGACCGAGGAACCTCGATGCGGTCGAGATGTTGTCTGGATTCGCCATCCGCATTCTGCCTTTCCAAGGTAGCCGACCTAGGCATATGCCCTCGGCTTCCTTCCTGACCAGCACCAGGCGCGGGCGATGCTGTCACGAACGCATCGTCCTCTTCCTGCGAGACCAGCACGCGCCCTCCGCCATCGACTTGCTCCGTGTCTGGCGTGGGCGCGGCGGCTGTGGTGCCTGTTGTCAGCTCCACATCTTCCATCCTGGCAACATCATCATCCGACGAAGACGACATGAAGTCCATGCAGTCCGGCGGCTGGTAGGTGAGCGATGTTACACATGCTGATGCAATCGCTTGGTTCGCGTCAGGGAATAGTGCTTCTTGCTCGGTTGTCTCACTGCTCGTCGAGTTAGGATCGCTGCTACTTGAGGTCGAAGGGTTACGTACATGATTGCGTCGTTAGGGTTTGCATCCATCGCCGTTTGCGCAATGTCACGGTGGGGTGGATACATGCGCAATTAGATGCAAGAGGACAGGTTGAAGATAGTTTCTCGATGGACAACGAGCCGATGTCGATGGAGGAGTTCGTCAAGGAAGCGGGCAACCTTTGTTCGACAGGAGAGAAGGCAATGTTCATTGACAAGAGAGAAGGCAATGTTTATCGACAAGAGAGAAGGCTGGATTCATTTGACAAGAGAGAATGCTAGGTTTGTTTAACAAGAGAGAAGGCTAGGTTTGTTTAACAAGAGAGCGCCCCAGTTTTGTTATCCAATATCAAATGGTAGGTTCATTTGTTGTGATGCTGGGCGCTCACGTGATTTCCAAGACGTCGCGTCTCGGAAATCAACTGTACAACACCGACTAACCCGAATAGGAATGGTCTAATGCACCACGAAATGA
>NW_022983501.1:4543-7799 GCF_010015735.1 Aaosphaeria arxii CBS 175.79
CGGATACCCTGAAATTGCTCTAAAGCCAAGTAAGCACATAGCACCCACATCCTACAGCAAGCGCAGGAGCTATATTTGCCAACCCAACCCATGTTGACTGTCGATAGATACAGGCCGCAGTGAAGCGCATCCGCGAGATCTACCCTGACGATCCTTGCATGGCACAGTCCCTGTGTCTGGTTCAAGTCCTCACAAGTCGGCAAATCCCTATCCCTATGATGCAGAACATGATACTAACGCGACACAGCTTTGTACCCAGCCTGCGAAGAGCGAGCTCCAAGCAACCGCGGGCCTCCGCACGACAAGCTGCCGTTGCCAGTCGATTTGGCTCTACGACCGTCGTCTACTCAGTCTGACAACTAGGCTGGTAGACAGATGCTGGTAGGGTCGCCTTTGGGTGGATGGCGGGGATTGCAGTCGGAAGTGCGATCTGTAGCGGTACCCAACCCACTCCAGGATGCGAGGATGCGAGGATACACTGTACCGCCCATACCTTTAACAAGACCTCCCAGATACCGCGTTCACACAGATCACCTCCCACACTTAATATAGGTAATTAAAATCCAAACCGTATAGTTCTAGACATAGGTAATTAAAAGCAAAACAGTACAGTTCGTGGCATGAGTGATTAAATTCAAAGTACAGTTCGTGACATGGGTGATTAAAATCAAAGTTTAATTCATAAGCCGCGTATAGGCAGGCCGTACAGGCATCAACGCCTTTTCCATCCCTTTTCACCTCCCCAGCCAGTGTCAGGTAGCTTACATAACTCAAGCAAGAGCTTGTCTGTCCTATGGTTGGCCGCTTGGCCTTGTCTCTCTCACGCGTCCTCCATACACACCGCAACACTACGCAAACTATCAACCGCAACAATTTACAATCTCTACGCCTTCGCCATGCCGTCTCCACCAATGTTAAGTGAGGAAGCCATCCAGCATGTAGGTTAATAATTCAGGTCAATATACCATCATGCTAAGCATAGTCTAGCTCCACCGCGCGTTTTCCACTGCGCAACTTTACATAGATAAGACTGCTGCCGCAGCCACGCTACTCGTAGCGGCACTCAACCATACGATCCCCAGATCGTTGTAGGCGTCCGTAGTACTGACGACCTGCCTAGTTGCATATAGAGATAATTTATACAACATCATTACTTATAACGCCACGCTCGCGGACGCGTCGCCAACCTCAGACCCGCGCCGGACAACGCTTCAGCCGGAGGAAATCGAGGTACGCAGTGCCACGCAGTGCAGAATCGAAACACGGAAGCAGCTCACGAGAGGGTTACAAACTCTTTATACACGACAGATCGGTGGGCAGAACGTGTCCGTTCTTTGTGCACTGCGAGTAGTGCAAAGTCCCGTGAAGCTGGATTGTATTGGGCCACGGCCCGCTGGTCGTCAACGGAGTTTGGGTGAAGAGATAGGGCAGCCTCAGCTCCAGTCCGTCAATGTTCTGTGTATAGAGACGGACTAGACGGCGGTCCCTAGCAAGAGCATTAACCCAGTAGTGAAAGGGTGTCGGATTCGAAGCCGACGCCTGCACGCACGCCTCGCGTAGGAACTCGTGGAAGGCTTCCAGCCTCGCGTTGTTGTGATAGACTGCCTCGGAAAGATTGAGTTTCCCGCCGAATCGTTGTGCTAGTCCAGAGGGGTCCTTGAAATCGGCAACTTCACCACAGCGTGAGCACAAGCAGATACACGCAGGGAGAGATGTCGCACTTCCAGCGGACGTCGAGATGCCTGCTCCTGCTACCACGATGAACCAAGTACAGGCCGTGAGGCTTTCTTTCAAGAGCGTGAACTCCTCGGTAGCTTCCTTGTCGTACACGGAGAGCAACCGTTGCTCTATGTTTGCAGTTCGTTCATCAAAAGCGCGCAGAGAGAGATAGTCGGGCGGCGAGAGCACGAGAGGAAAGTGAAGGCATGCTACCAAGACATGTATAACCATGCACGGCAGCTCGCTTAGCTGCACGCAGGGGACCTAGCGGCTACTCTGAATAAGGCAGTCCTAAACCGAATGCCAAAAGCACTATCCTAGTTGCCATCAGGCAGTACAGTATATCCAAGGGCCACACGCCAACGAAATGCCACCAGAAGACCCCAATCGTGCCTTGGCCTTCCCTATGAAGACTCCTCTGTTTACTGTCGTGGACTGGGTTAGAGGGGGATAGACGGGCATGGGAGGGTTCCTCAATTGGGTTGGAAGACTGACTGGCTGCATGGCGGCTAGTCACCATGATCCTATCGCGGTGGAAATCTGCAAGTGCTGCCAGAATGATCGCCGGCACTGGCCTACCCTGGCTAGAGGTCTCTGGGAGGTCGTCCTGGCCCTCGATCGGTGCTGAGGGTCGGTTAGCGAGCGCGTAACTCAGAACGCCAAAGGGACGAACGTATTGCAGTTGGTCTCTGCGCGTTGTAGGAATGGTGCACAAGGCGCATAAGCTGGAGTTCGATGCATCGCTGGCAGACAGTCAGACGACGAGCAGCAGGGTGCAGGCGATTTGGAGGTAGTCCAGGCTCCCAGCGCCGAGGGCGCGAATGGCCCGTTTAACCTAACCGACAATCAGACGAATGGACTGCAAACAGTGAGTGAGGACATACGAATTCCTTTGCGATGTAGTAGTTGGCGCGATCCATGTTAAAAGCCTCGGACGAGGCTCAATGGCGAGGAGGTATCGACACCGTTGGAGGCAGTGTAGTGTTGAGTGGGCGGATTGGTAGCACGCGCAAACCAGGCACGTTGATTGATGGTGCTCGTGATCACTACAACAACAACAACAACAACACTGCACTGCACTCCCTCACACCCTTGAACAACGTCTTCCTCCCATACGCGGTTCCTTCAACCGCCACGCGCAGCTCTGCTCTCTACACAACAACACTGCACGGTTTCCCCTTGCCCTTCTACCAACTAGCCATTCTCTCATACCCAGTTCCTTTGGCTGCCTCAAACCACTGCCATTTGTGGACAACAAGAGCGCTGCACTGGACCCTCTCACCCTCCCGCCGACTTCCCACGCACCCCTACTCAATTTCTTTGACCATCACGCAAGACCGTCCCCTCTGCTCTCATTAATCCCACCTGCCACGCCCTGCTCGTGCCGTCGCGTGTGCGCTCGACCCTCATCCCCGTCACTCCACCGCAAAGTAAGAATGGCGACAGCGACAATGTCCACCTTTGCCCGGCAAGGAGGCTTAGCCACGCTTCTCAGCGGCCTCGACGACCAGGACGCCATCCAGAGGTTGATCGGGCG
>NW_022983502.1:0-7651 GCF_010015735.1 Aaosphaeria arxii CBS 175.79
GACGCAATGGAGCTATTTAATATTTAAGGGCGTCACGTGCCAGGTACCCGCTTGATTATTCGGACCTCACCTGCAGCACTTGCTTTTATCTGACAAAACCATGGAATTTCAAGCTTGAGGCTCTTTCCTTCCAGTCAACATAACTTCTAGAGTTTCCTCCATACTATTCGTTGAGAATGTGACTTGTACTGCGCCCCTTGTTAAGCATATTTACTGGTGCCTTCATGCTAGGATAGTACCCCGGGCTTCTAGAGGTCGCCCACTCATGAATAGGGTCCCAGTCCACGCATTTTCGTTGAGATTTTGACTTATAGTTGATGTTCTCCGGCGCGTCGGGGCTCATACCAAATGTATATAGCGCGAGGTTTGGTGAGCATTTCATATCTTCGATGATGACACCTAAACAATGCACTTCTAATTATTAGCATACCGAATCCTCGATTACTCAGACTGAACGAGACGTTCTGCAAAGGAATTTCTGGGCTTACATGCATGGCCGATTGCCTCCTGTCTCTCTTCAATGGTGCGATTCGGAAAGTATCTCTCCTCATGGAAGTGCCAATACATCCTCCGCTGTCTCTATCCATCAGTATGTCTAAGGATTCAACATGCCATGAGATTGAAATACCAAGCAGTGGAGATTGTGGTACACGCCTAATGCACCTAGGTACCCCTCAAAGTCCATGAAGCGCATCGTGTCGTCTGGATTCTCCTTAGACATCTTAACCTCGTCCTTTTCTGCAACAATATATACAGCTGGCTGGTCTTAGAGAGGAGCTTTATTTGAAAAGACACGCAGAAGGGTACAAACTTACGCTTTATAAGTCTGTCCCAAGCAGCATCAACCGCATCTGACGGATGCTCTGTGTAGACCGAGTGTAGATCTGGGTTGGCATTCTTTATCACGTACTGAACTAAATGAGACGCAGGTGCTGATATCCTTAGTTTACAGTAGGTCAAGGACGGATCTCCACTTACAATACGGAGTAAAATCATGCTTTGCTCGTTCAATATGTTCAAAAATAATGATTCCAGTTACAATAATCGTATAGATCACGAGTGTCAGAGTATATTTGTTGATCCTACTCAAGGTCCTTTTGTGTTGGACTTGGTCTGCGTGATCGTGATATTGAGACAATTCATCCTCATTCAGAAGAGAGCTATACTCTTTGGTGCTAGGCGCCATTCTTGGGAGGTATCTGCTGTGGTGGTTGGAAACTATTAGTGCCTCCGGTGCCCTTTTAGAGTCCACTCATCAACTACAAAGGATGTAGGATAGACTCTGACAAGAAACCTCAGATTAGGCAACTATGCAGCGGGACAAGGCAACAGAGACCAGCATAACCTCATTTATTCCGAGATGGCACATTCCAATTTCAGTCATTGGGATCACATACATGTCATATTGCCACCCTACCAAGAGGTGATCGCCAGAGTGGGCGGGAATTACTCGCACCGTTCTCTAGGCAAACGCTTGGTCGAACTTCATTGACCCCTTCTAGATAAGATATCCTTGTATGTAATAAATCGCTCGGGCCCCGAGCCCTGACATCAAGCGGCGAAGTGCAGAATTGTCACTCACACGGACAACTTGTCTCGGAGCGTTCTATCCCTTGAAGTCTTGTGGACCTTCGGCACTTCAATTCAATGACATGAGTCGAAAGATACTTATAGAGCACTCTATCAGCCCACTTCCCTCTGGATCCTCAGATTCAACATTATTTTACTTGAACACAGTCTGACACCCTCTTCATATCACCAAACGAGATTTTACGGGTGACACAGTCCTCACGACAAATATGCATCTAAAATCAATTGCAACCACTTTCTGTGTCATTATGGCCATGACATTTGCTCTTCCTAGCCAAGGTAAGGCAAAAACGCTTTGAATTCCAAGTAAATGAGAGTTAACACTCACGCAAGGTCCTGATGTGGACGACAAAACTGGCGAGCTAAGATGCGTAGACCCACAGCCAAGTGGACGCCCTGATGGTCTACCGCCTGATGCTGTGCTTTTCACCAGGCTTAAGGGTGCGGCTGGTTTATGTGATGAAGAAGCTAGAGGCTACTAGGGCTATTAGTTATGTGTGTCATGATCATACAATGATATCGTAGACTGATTGCACGGATCTTGTTAATGAAGTTCGATGGCCTTGTATTGACCGAAACGTGATCTTTTTATAACCCCAAAACCCACTTAAGAGTCGTTCCACAATAAATTTACCAATAATATAATAATGAAAACTCAAGTGAATATCAATCTATGTTACCTAGGCTTGTTTCGCGTGTATACCATCGCTAGAATGTACTTTGTGTGTCTCAGCCCGGCCACGAACCATCTCCACTTAGCCACTTCCTTTTTCGCGAGCCAGATACCAAATATGATATTTCGGACGATCTGAAAACTTGTCAGGAACTTCCAAATCACGCTCGCGAAGTAACCTAAACCCAAGCTTTTGGTACAGCTCTTTTCCCGGGAAGCTTGCTATGACCGTGATCTACATCGTTTAGTAATTCTTCTTTTCCCATTTCTAGAAAACCTACAGATGCTTGTTCTCTATTGGCAACAGTCATTCCCGACTTAGTAAGCTTGGTACCAATTTTCTGTCGTTGGTAATTCGGATCAACCGCCAGTACAATGAGCCCTTTGATATGTAGTTCAGTAAAAAGCAACAACAAAAAATAATGAGCACTCACTTAATATGGGCAGTCCATTTTGAGCCCAATAACTCTCATCATCCTCTCCACCTGAGCTGAACAATGCCTGTCCGTATTCCTTTTCTGTTTGATTCTCCCAAGTACCTTCTGGGCCGTCGAGCGGCGCTTTGGTTGGCTTCGCATCCTTATGTAGCGCCCACATCGTGCCCCCAATGATTTTTCCACTTTCGTCATCAGTGGCTTTCTCCCAATAAATTTCAGGGACGATCTTCGTGAGAAACAAAAGCCTTTGATAGTTTATCTCTAATCCTTCGTCGGTGAGGCCACGAGGAAAGCATGCGTTGATGTATGCATCTTTGCCTTCGTATGCCTTGAACATGACACGAAGAACCTCACGTATATCTTCCTGGCTTGCTGGTGCTATGGTGACTGTCATATTGTCGTTGATATGATGACGAACCTTTTGGTAGATTCCCGGGGCGTGAGAGCTTTATTCTTTATCTCATTGGGAATGTTTTGTACTACGTGTGTTATGCTACACCACTCAAATATATTCTTGTCGGCGTCCGAAGATATAGTTTTAAGTTTATTGCTTTATCGTTAATAACCGAGTATGTTACGTTCGCAAGGCAACCTTTGCCTTATTTCTGTTCGAGACCCGCGCGACCAAATTCTGCCCCCTTGCAGATCACGGTAGATAATCGAAAGATTCGATGACGAAGCTCATTGCATGCCCGTTATATCGAATTGTCTTATCTGACGCAAGAAACCCTAATACTGCCATATTTGGAGGTCGACTCATACATCGCTGCGGGGAAACTCCCTGGCATGGATATTGGTAGACAACGAATCAGCGGCCTGCGTGTTTCATCTACCTGCAAAATTGAAATATTATCTCATCACGTTATTGAATCCTATGTTGAGGAAATTTCGAAATAATCTTTTCAGGCGCTCCCATACTCTACTTCTCCTCATTCAACTGTCTTGGGAATTGCTCAAATGAAAACTCCGAATCTGTAGGATTTGAAAGTGTGACGACCCAGCAGTTCCTGTTTCATCAACATCGCTGACTCCAAATTTGTCTTGCACGTCGCCTACTGTGAAACCAGAGTGCAAATTCTTGATGACGGGTACCAGAAAGGGCAAACATGTTGCTACAATTGTTGACGTCGCTATCAAAGCAGAGCAGATCGTGATCTTCCAATTCCCTGTGATCGGATATTCGGCTGAGGGTACATGGTGCTGTAGCAAGAAATGGATCTTAAATGCGACTGGTACAACTAGTCTAGGGTAAAAGGTCAGTCTACGGAGTCTATGTAGTAAAGAGAAAAATGTCAAGTTACATCACTCTCACTGATAGAAGGGACATGAGAAGATATTTCTTCTTAGACATCTGTAGCTGCGCCAGAATAGCGCACATAACAGCGATAAGTGCACAATTCATGCAGGTATTCAGGATTTCAATGCTCGACCACAGGGCAATCTTTGAAAGTCAGCTTTGAATCATTAGCACACGATTGCTTACCAGATCAATGCATCTTGACCCAAGGGAGTCCCACGGATTAGGCAGCGTGCACTGAAATGCAATACTGAAAATTGCAGAACTACATCAGAGAATTTAGTTGACGACCTTAGTGACAAAGATGGGCAGAATTCGACATACAGGATCCAGGTTATGTTGAGGAAACAGACCGCCATGAGTAATCGCAGATATCTTTTCGTAGGCTCCAGCATGATTCCACAAACTATTGCCGCCATATTCGCTGAGCCGATCGTACACACGTACATGAATTGAGAAGTATATCCTAGCTTCGAAGCTTTTAGAAGGTCTGCTCAATAATTTTGAGAATTTCACTAACTTTCTCTACTCGCACTTGGGAATCAAGGGTCAGGTCAAAGAATGGGCTTCCCATCCCGAAAGCAACCTGCTGTGAAAGAAGGACGTTAAAAATGGTAGCAAAACTCTGAATGAAAGTTAGTTACATATTTAGATATACACTCAATGCTTGTAATACTCACCAACGTTAAAATTAGCAGAAAGTCGTCGAGGTGAAGCTGGTAGAACTTTGCACCCTTTTTTCCACGGCTCATTTTCATCCATATCTTTGAGATAACGCACAATGCCGAGAATAAGTAGCATATCCAGCATGCGATATCTACTGCCGGTCCTTGGTGGCTTGGGCTAATTGTATTGCCAGGCGAAGTCATTCTTGGGGCCTCAATGCAATGTAATGATCAGTAAAAGAGAGAGCAAAAGGACAGACAACATTTGTTTCACACAGAGATGAGAGAATCGTCTGGTTCCTTGAAGCCATTTCAGAGTTATGGTTAGGTGACACAACAAGGCAAACGAGGCAACTGGTCATGAGGCGTGGCAGCCACACCTTGCAATATCAGCCGGAGTCCGACGTACCCAAAGTAGCAATTAAATCAACGATAGGGTGTCACAAAATTTCACGAGATAGCAGGATAGTCAATCATTCCCTTCACTCTGCCGATCTTTACTACGCGCGGAGACACAAGCAGTATGATGCCTAATTCCCCATCGGCGGCAGTAATCTAAAAGAGCTGTGCCGCCTAGCGCCGGAGTTCCCGAAAGGAACCCTGGGGATTGGGATCATGGTTAAATTCTAGCGAGAGAACGATCCCTTCTAGACCTATTTCAATCTACTATAAGTTCTCGTCATCGTAAAGCAGACTCGATTCAACAGCAGCATACGATTCTCGACAAGATGGATACTGCTGATCTTCAGGAGCATTTTCGCAGCGAGGTAGATGTGCTAAAGTCAGTAGACAAGAGTATCTATTCTTCGAAGGCTGGTTCGTCCCGCACACAGAGTGATGAGCAGTTGTTAGCACGTTTTGGCAAGAAACAACAGTTTAAGGCAAGTTATGTACATGAAAGGCTTTTCAGAAGTGTTGAAGCTTACAGAAGCAGAGGAATTTCAATCTTCTTACAGTAGTTGCACTATGTACCACTATTAGTACGCTCCCACCTTTTCATCAGGCGCTGCAGTGAAACCCAGAATTGATCTCTGACAAACCTAGCAAATCCGTGGGCCGGTTTACTCACGTTAGAACTCTAAATGCAGCAACAGTTAATTGATACTAATATAAGGACAGCGGCATACAACTTGCACTTTTTAACGGTGGTTCGACTGGGATTGTTATATCAATACCATTAGTATTCTTAGGAGTTTTGATGCAAGCGCTCGTGGTCGCTGAGCTCTCGTCAATGTATGAACCTATATCCTAGCAAGGCAATCCACTTACGCAATCAGGATTCCACTCTCGGGAGGTCAATACAACTGGGTCGCCATACTTGCATCGAAACGATACTCCAACTTTTTATCCTATTTCACGGGATGGATACTTATTGTCGCGTGGCAAGCTGGAGCCACCAGTGTTATCTACCAGGTCTCAAATGTGATTGTGACACTTGCTTACGCTGTTCATGCAGATACCGAGATCAGTGAGTGGAAAGTGACACTGGTGTTTTGCGCCATTATCGCATTCGCTGTGTTCGTTACTACAGTCCTTGGTCGCGTTCTTCCAGCGATTGAATCTTTCGCATTCGTCGTTTTAGTCATGGGGTTCTTTAGTATCATCATAGTGCTCGCCTACCTTGCACCAAAATTGGACAGCTCATCGGTATTCAACAATTATTTTAATGGTGGAGAATGGGCTTCAAACGGATACGCAGTAGCGATCGGATCTGTTCCATTCATGTACGGGTTTAATGGATTTGACGCTGGTGTTCACATCGGTATGTTATCGCTCTCATGCAGCCTGGATGCTTCAAGCTGACCGTCTGTTTAGCCGAGGAGGTACAAAATGCTGCAGTGGTGATTCCAAAGGCTATTATCATTACCGTTATCGTTTACTTTGTCATGATCTACTCCACAGCCATATCTGTACTGTACTGTTTCTCACTTGAGCAAGCTTTGACATCTCATTACTCAATACCAATCATCGAAGTGTTTCAGAAGGTCACAAAGTCGAATGCTGGTGCAGCAGCCCTTGTAAGTCAATGTTCGCATGAGGTATCGAAAACGCACAATGTTGATTTAGAAAAAAAAGGTCTCGCTTTCGATCATTATGTTGATATTTGGCTCTATTGGCTGCTTAACAACCGGATCTCGCATGTTATGGGCATTTGCGCGTGAAGAGGGGGTTCCGTTGTCACATTGGATTGCAAAAGTAAGTTTGAATGCTAATAAGGGCATTTTCAAGCTACAGAAAGTATAGTAACTGACACTGTGTTTAGATCGAGCGTCGATCAAAATTGCCACTTTATTCAATTGGTACCACTGCTATCATTTGTGTACCCTTTGCATTGATTGGCCTTGGCTCCGAGGCTGCATTCAACGCATTTACCGGTTTAACTCTGGCTGCATTCTACACGGCATTTATTGTGGCCGCTTCCACCCTGTTGTATCGAAGACTCACTACCTCAGCTTCTAATCTACCATGGGGCCCCTTCCGTTTAGGCCCTCTCGGAATTCCTATAACGATCATATCTATCTTGTACAGTCTGGTCAGCATAGTCTTCTCGTTCCATCCCCCAGTCGCCAAGGTCGAGGTTGCTACATTTAACTGGTCACTTGTTGTGTACCTTGGAGTTGTTTTCCTCTCTGTTGTCTGGTGGTTGGTCCGCGCAAAGCATACATATAAAGGACCAAAGATAGAAGTTTTAACCCAAGAATGGTTGAATATGGGCGTTGATACAAAGAGTAGCCTAAGAAATTAGTATGACATTAGACTTTGGTTTCTAGCTCGTGTGTGCGTAAAACTGCTTCCCTGCCGCCCGAAAATCAGCCTAGATACTGTCTCAGGAGACTTCTACCCATACACCTTCTGGCAGTCTAGCAGGCTTTGGTTGACAGGCGCCGAATCCTAGCTCCATCCCTTACAGTCCACGACAAAGGGATATTGAGCCAATGCCCATTCTTGAAACGCCAAGAGGACTGAACCTCCCGACCCAATGCCCATT
>NW_022983503.1:0-2582 GCF_010015735.1 Aaosphaeria arxii CBS 175.79
CCCTCCATCAACCTCGATGTTGCTGTACTTGTGTAGCGCACCCCCCGCCACACTGCCTAGGTCGCCCATGAGTAGCCTCGCTTCTTTGGACGCTTTCACAAACTTATACTCGTGGCCTGTCGCCTTCGTTGTCTCTTTGAATGCTGCCATGCAAGCCCGATAGCAGTGGCTGAGTGCAACCGTTTGCCGCTCAATGGCCTGCAGAACCTCGGACTGCTGGGTCTTCGTGAGCCGGCTCCGAGGACCGGCATCGTCGGGCTCTTCGACCACGGAGCTTCCATCAAGAATGGCTTGCATGCCGATCTGGAGGCCTTGCATTTGCCCTGTGAGGAGGGCAGTGGTTGCCTCGATCTTCGCTTCAAGATCTTTTGTTGCATCAAGGTTATCCGAAGCGGTTTTGCTTCACGATTTCAGCAATTACCAAGGAAGTGGGTCAGGCTGCTATCTTACAGGGTACAGAAATCAAGAGCGATGGCAAGCGTGGATTTGTAGCTAGCCAGACGCGCTTGGAAGCCCCCAATCTCCTTTTCCTGGAACTGCAGCTTGAGCCTGTCCCACAAGCTGGTATGACCATCCTTGGAATGACGCATGACTCTATCAACCCTGGCTTTGAATGTATCGCAAGCACCATAGCATGCTTCCAAAGTAGGCTTTATCTCACGCAGGTTGGACTTTTGCGCGTCGGAGAGGCCCGCATCGGCGTCCTTCTTCTCGAGCTCTTCCTGCAGGGAACGGATGGTTTCGTTGAGTGTCTCGATGTCGGTCTTCAAGTGAGCAAAGACTTCGGGCGCATCTTGGATGGCAGAGATGGTCTGATAGAGGGTCTGGGTGCTGGAGTAGGCCAGGCCGGCCACGGCAATGACGCTTGCAGCAATACTTAAGGGATCTGCCATCGCTAGAGTGGCTTGAACGGGAGACTTTTGGAAGAAGAAAAAAACAGTGTACTTGATGCGAAGAAGGCTGAGCTTCCATACTAGGATAACGTCACGGTGTAGACGGGATACCCCACTTTCTGTTCTTATACATCACCTGATGATGCGTAGCCACCGTGCAGTTAGTTATTAGCTATACAGTTCATTATACTTAAAATATCGAATAGGCATGTTAGATATTGCACTGTAATGGCAGATGTCAATGAACTAGATGTCAAGCACTGCGGGCATGCAAAACCACAACTAGCACGTGCAGGCTGTGCGAATAGAGCACCATCTGTCTTGGCAGCGCTCGACGCTGCGGCTTATCTGTCCCACCTGATCATGCTAGATTAGCTCTGAGACTCTAACGCAATTTCAGTGCGTAAAATGACCTTCTCCAACCTGCCAGACCGTGGGAAGAATGCTGAAACCACGCACGGACACGCGTACCATGACGTCCGCATCGACGGGAACGCCCGGGTCCACCTAGGGAATTCATACTATAACCGTAGGTGCGCCAACCAGACTGGGGAAGAAACGGAACGCTAAGCAAACTCTAGAGCGAGATGACCCTCCCATCCGTCTACCGTACGCTGCGAACGCGGCGTTCAACTCGCGTGCAAAGGAGCATGAACTCATCTGCCTCCCTGGCACGCGCATCGACCTACTGCGTGACATCTATGGCTGGGCTGACGGACAGGACGACCGACACATCTTCTGGCTGAGCGGGCTGGCGGGGACGGGCAAGTCGACCATCTCGCGGACGGTGGCTCGCGAATATCACCAACAGCAGCGTCTCGGCGCTAGCTTCTTCTTCTCGCGCGGCGGCGGCGACGTAGGACACGCCGGCACCTTTGCTACGAGCATCGCGTTCCAGCTTGCACACAACGTGCCAGCATCGCGCCAGCACATCCACAGTGCCGTCAAGGGGCGCAGCGACATTACCAACCAGTCTCTGCGCGACCAGTGGCGCCACCTTGTGCTCGACCCGCTATCGAAACTGGAAGGATCGCTGTCGTACGTCCTAATTGTCGATGCGCTCGACGAGTGCGCCAATGAGAACGACATCCAGATCATTGTGCAGCTGCTGGGCGAAGCTCGGTCGCTGGAGAGAGTGCGGCTGCGGGTGTTCCTGACGAGCAGGCCGGAGGTGCCCATTCGACACGGCTTCTTCCAGATACCAGACGCGGAGCACCAGGACTTTCTATTGCACAACATATCGCCGTCGATCGTGGACAACGACATAAGCCTTTTCCTGCACCATTATCTCCGCATCGTTGGGCAGGAACGTGGCTTGGACGTCGACTGGCCTGGGCCAGAGACTATTAAGCAGCTGGTCCGGCGTGCATGCGGCCTGTTTATCTGGGCGGCAACTGCGTGGCGATTCATCCGCGATGGGAAGAAGTTCGCAGCTAGGAGGATGGAGACGATCCTTGCAAGCAACAGCAGCACTGCCGCAGCTCCAGAGAAGCATCTCAACGAGATCTATGTCACTGTGCTCAACAACTCGGTTGACACCAACTACACAGACGAAGAGAGAACAGAGCACTATAAGACGTTAAGGTACATTCTTGGAAGCGTGGTGATCGCGTTCTCTTCTCTCCCGGTTGATGCTTGGAGCAAGCTACTCCATGTCTCGAAACAGGACGTCGGCCAGACACTAGAGGA
>NW_022983503.1:2592-3541 GCF_010015735.1 Aaosphaeria arxii CBS 175.79
ATGCCATTTTGGATATCCCAGAAGATCCGACGCGATCCGTCCGCACCCACCACCCGTCGTTCCGCGACTTCCTGCTCAACAAAGACCGATGTGGCGATGCTTTCTGGGTCGACGAGAAGCAGGCACATGCAGCGTTGGCAGGCCATTGCATACAGCTGATGTCGAGCGCTCTTAAGCAAGACATCTGTGGCGTAGATACTCCTGGCATGCTTGTAGCCGAGATAGAGAGACGCAAAGTAGAGCAAAGCCTCCCTCCCGAACTACAGTATGCATGCCTGTACTGGGTCCAACACGTTCAGAAGAGCGGGACGGAGCTACGGGACAACGACCAAGTGCACCGATTCTTGCAGGAGCATCTCCTCCACTGGCTAGAGGCGCTCGGGTGGATGGGGAAAGTGTCCGAAGGAGTGTATGCCATCGCATCTTTGGGGTCGTTTGTCGGTGTGAGTGTACTTTTAATACAGCACACAACAATTTGCTAACGGTTTGGTTAGTCTCGTGACGGCCCTTCTCTCTCAGCTTTCGTCCACGACGCGAAGCGGTTCGTTCTCTACCACCGGGCAGCGATTGAGAGGGCGCCTCTGCAGACGTATAGCGGGCTTGTGTTTGCACCAACAGCAAGCCTAGTAAGGAAGAGGTTCCAAGGCAGCATACCTCGATGGATTCGAGGAGTGCCAAAAGTGGAGGAGGAATGGAACGCGCTGCAGCAGACGCTCGAGGGCCATGGGGACTCGGTCACCGCAGTGGCCTTCTCGCCGGACGGCGCGACACTGGCCTCAGCATCAGACGACAAGACGGTCAAGCTGTGGGAGGCCAAGACGGGAGCGCTGCAGCAAACGCTCGAGGGCCATGGGGACTATGTCGCCGCAGTGGCCTTCTCGCCGGACGGCACGACACTGGCCTCGGCATCAGACGACAAGACGGTCAAGCTGTGGGAGGCCAAGACGGG
>NW_022983503.1:5046-7230 GCF_010015735.1 Aaosphaeria arxii CBS 175.79
GACTATGTCGCCGCAGTGGCCTTCTCGCCGGACGGCACGACACTGGCCTCGGCATCAGACGACAAGACGGTCAAGCTGTGGGAGGCCAAGACGGGGGCGCTGCTGCAAACGTTGGATATCCACGCTGCTGTCTATACCCTGTCTTTCTCTGAGGACGGTACGCTTCTCCAGACAAACCGTGGGTCTCTGCCTATACCAGCAGAGCTTCTTCCAACTGATACACCTACGAATCGTCTCCCTCTTTCCCCTTCTGTTTTTGTCGAGGACCAGTGGGTGCACCGACATACTAAGCGTATCCTTTGGCTTCCTCCCGATTATCGGCCATACTGCATTGCCGTTCATGGGGCCATTGTTGGTTTTGGGTACAAATTTGGGAGAATAATACTGATGGAGTTCGCTTTCTGATATCTTATGCTTACCTTTCTCACTCTAAACCCCCACCTCCCTCTCCCGCTCGCCTCCATTGCAGACTGCAGCTTTTTATGCATTGCATAGACAGCTTGCAAATCGAGAAGTTTTTATTAAAAAGGAGATTAAGGCAGGCCAGAAAAATGTTGAAGGAGGAGGACTATGATTACCGGCTTGCGGCAGCATATCAGCATGTGGTGCTGTGGAGCACTGGCGTGCCTGAAGAGCCATGGTATGATGTGCACACGTATCACAAACGCATTGGAGGAAAGAGCGCATTGGGACGCGGCGCATCGAAAATCTGAGAAGTAAAGAGTTTGAAGATTTTATGTTGCATCTAAAGCAGATATTCCAATTGTTATTGGCTTGTTAAGAACAAAGGGTTTGCCTTCTGAAATAATTTTACAGATTCTAGAAGCGGCAGCGTACGTCCCTGTTGGGCGGACGCCTGTTCGTGACGATCCGCTACATGTGGCGAATGCAGAGGAGTTAAAGAATTATGTGAACTATTGTTAGAAGCTGCTTGTTAGGATGGATATGCTTTGCAAGGAGAACGGTAGTTGGTTAGATTGGGAGGGTGAAGTGACAGATTCACTCTAAGTAGCTTTAAGGAAGTTCCGTGGGATGCTAGGGATTTCAGTGGTCGAGTCAAGAGAAGAGTATTTATGGCATAGTAAAAGGCAGGTGCTGAATGACCTATGCTTGCTAGGACACTGACTTATTGAGATTGATTGAAATTTAGGCTTGCTTTTAGTTGAAAGAAAACACATTTGCAGTGCTGTTCTTTTGAGTCATCTGGGTGGTGATGAACCAAGGACGTCAACCCGAACGCGCAGGGTGGATACTACGGCAACGCACTCCAGGCGGCTTCATACGGAGGCCACGAGCAGGTGGTAAAATTGCTCCAAGTTTTGGGAGATTAGCCTTATCCTAGCACTACCACAGACGTTAGGAAGTCGATCATCAGCCCTATGCGCGCTGCGGGGCGCGATCTCGTGTAGCGCCGCCCCATCGATTGGTACTTCCAGCGGAAGCGAACCACTGGTTCGGGCTAATGTGCGATGATACGTATGTCTTATCTTATGCATCTGTGTAAGTTTTTTTCACTGTAGGATGTGTGGCTGTGCGGATTGCGTCAGTTTTCGTATTGTTCAATCCGGGATTGGGTGTGTATGTATACTTTACATTACTTAGACAGCATACGCTAAGCCTTGTAGGTCGAGTGTCATGTCGCCTGCCAAGAGCTGTTCAGGGCCTCTCCAGCCGGATAAATCCGGACTACATTCCTGAACTATCAAAGAGCTTTTGACTGCCCTAAAGGCTTTTGTAGATAGTTGAAGATTATTTTAGCTGCACCGATAAACATGATTAACAGAGGCGTATATTGTTATATGGCTTTAGAATAGGTGAAGTCGTACAGGTAGATGACGAAAAGATTGACAGCATGGTGATGGATCATGTAATTTTCTATGTTTCTACTGGCTGTAGAAGCAGACGTACTTGATCGACACCTTGAAACTTAAATTACCCTAATTCCACTAAATTAGAGGATCCAGTCTGACTATTTGTAGAATCCTTTTCGGCATGGCGGGTTTTTCGTTACGCAGGGACGGACGTTACAGAAATCGTCTCCCGCAACTAATTTAGGAGTCATACCAATGTCTTTCGAGCACACTGTACAGCTTACATAGACTACGAGCACATTGATACGCTGGAAAAGAACCTTCAGCATGGACGCTGAGGCGAGAAACGGATCTCAATGGTGAGCGTTCGCAG
>NW_022983504.1:0-2268 GCF_010015735.1 Aaosphaeria arxii CBS 175.79
ATTTCGAACTGCGGTGCTGTGTTTCATCTGTCTGCATGCCATTCGGGACGTGCACCGACTCGGCTTTAGGGGATAATCTGGATCGAGTCCGCTCCCTGCCTTCCTCGTCAACGGTTTCATGCCCCCGCGACTGCTTTCTTTTCTTGGGAACGACCGGTTCTTGCCCGTTCGATTGGGATATGCTACGACCTTGGCCCAGCCCAACGTTTTCGCGGGGTCCTCGATTCGACTTTGTGTGAACGCGTGACGAAGATGCCATCACTACGGACGCACTAGCATGTGTCTCGACGGTACTCGTTCCTGCACTACACGTAGGTGCAAACAAAGTAGTATCTGAATGCCCTAAGGGAGCATCGCCTCCAGAAGCTCTGCCATGGTCATGCTAGCCGGATGGAGAGGGTGCAACGATGGTGCTTTCCGCAGGCACCCTTGATGCTGACTAATGTAGTAACGCTGCCATGTAGTTCCGATCGTCAGGAGAGAGTGCAGCTTTTCGTTTGCCCGTCAGGTGGAGGGCGGACTTGTAGTATACGTTTACAGCTGCGCGATAGGAGGGTTGGCCGTCCAGGGTGGAAATGAACGCTTCAACTTCTCGGATTTTCTATCTGGGGAGTCAGAAGATTCCATGCTTCCTTGCAGCATCGACATACCTTGATCATAGCTAACATCGTGGATATAGACACTGCCTCCGGGCAAGTTTCGTCACCTGCCGGAGCAGTTGTGTGACCTCCACGCGCTATAGCGTCCGCCATCCTTGCTGATGGAGCGGATTTCTATTCGGTTGTGGTGCTACGATGCAACAGATGGGTAGACATTGATGAAGCCTGACAGCAGACGATCAGGTACGCGTGTCAGGGAAGCAACGACCCTGGTCAGCGCACGGGCCAGTCGGTCAAGCGAGATAGTCGGCGGCCGCCGACTATCTCGCTCAACTCACTACTTGACCTCGAAGATATCCTTCTCAATGGTAAGGAGAGAGACATTAAAGGTACCATCGCCTAAGCCGAAGATCAAGACCTTACGCTCGCCGGAGGTCTTCTTGTCGAGACCGTAGGCAATGGCAGGTGATCCCGAAACACGGTAACCTCTCGCAGCGTTTCTATACTAAGAACAATCGTTCAATGTATGCATCAAACAACCTGCGCCCCATTTAGGAATATAGCAGGGTTGTGAGTAGATAAAGCTTGAATTCAAGGCTGCCAGACTATGGCGGCAATGGGTCCCAAGCCCTTGCACAAGCCCCGTGAAATACCTTCTAATTCAGATCCTCTGCCTATATACCCATCAAATGATTTGGCAACACTAAGTTCTACTAAGTCCTATCTAGCTGTTCACCTCGGCAGTCTATTTGGCAGAAATCAGGCAAAAAGCGGAGGGCTTCAGCCTCTTTGGATCGTTCCTTACAGCGGGCCACTTTTGTTTTAGCACTTGACAGTCTTGTATTTCGGCCTTGGACTTTTTACCGGCAGTGGTACGCTTTATAGTTTACCTTTCAAATACAGACGAAACAGGAAGCGCAATGTAGTATAGTCATACCCAGTGGCCAGTACCAGGGTTGAAAAGCTGAACCTAACGAGGCTTACTGTGATCTAGACATGATTTGCGGACTTCCGATCGCTGACAACTTTCTTTTCGACAGCCAAAAGGTTCACTAGCCGTGAACGTCTATATCACGACCAAGGGCCTCCATCCACGTCACTACACACTGCGCACCCGAGTTCAGCTTCGAACTGAACTCTACCAACGATGGCGCCCATACAAACCCCCTCCACGACTAACAATAGCTAATCTCTCTTCCACATCGAGTGCATCGCACAATATGTCGCGCTCCCACCTCTGGCCCTCAGCTCACCACTCCCGGCCCTCTGCGCCTCGATATTCTCCCCTCTCCTCCTCTCCTACTACCCGCCAGCGCGAGGCATCGTCCTCTCATACTTGAACGTGCAACTCAGCGAAGAACCACTGAAGCCGCGATCCTCGAAATCCTCTAAGCATTCCGCCTCCACAAGCGCCTCATCCACAGCGCCACTGCTCATGCGCATGGTCGACGAATGCAGCAGCCCGTTCACCTGGGCGACCGCCGGCCTGCTGATCTGGCGCCCGGCTAAGAACGCCTGGATCGAAGGCCGCATCACGTACTAGGCGTCTACGCACATTACGCTCTCGTACCTCAACGCGTTTCCCGTTTCCGTGCTGCGCGAGCACATGCCGCGCGGGTGGTCGTACCAGTCCGCGCAGACGACCTCGTATAGCATGACAGGTGGGAGC
>NW_022983504.1:4953-6886 GCF_010015735.1 Aaosphaeria arxii CBS 175.79
TTGCAATTGGCAGATATTTGGGGGTATATTGCTGTGCTCGTGTCAGCAATTGTTGTAGTGTGACCGCTGTGCCCTCGTACCGGCTACAAGTGTAGCAGTCGCCGCTTAAGCAAAGTCTCGACTTGTCATTTGTTCTCGGGCCTTCCATAGCACACGTCGGAACTACTACATTTTAGCAAAATACTGCGTTGGATGCAAGAGGTATACCTCTTCCACCGCTTTCCTCCCTGCCTCCTTGTCTATCTGGACAATCTCGTCGTATAATCGCCGAATTTTGGTCTGTCGCTCAGTATTCTCCCTTTGCAGCACGTCTGTCTGTTGGTCAAACCAGCCTTCTCCCAGGACTATGCTCGTTAGCATCTTTCGCTTGTTGGAATGGTGCTAGGGCTTGGGACACACCACTGGCAACAATTGAGCGGGCGTGAGCTGGGCTGCGCTCCCAAACTCTCTTAAGGTCATTGAGGGCCTACGCTCCGTTAGGTACTGTCTGCCACGGAGAGGCATCGCTGCTGGAGAGAACGCACCTTGTTGGAGTGCCTTGTAGCATGAAGGGAAGTCATATTGTTCCAAGTAGACAATGCTCGTAGCACTCTAGAAGCTTTTCAATGCGCAGAATCTGCTTTGGTGTAAGACGTTCGTTTGACCGCCGGACGGGCAGCTGTTTGTTTGGTTGCGCACGAGTGGTCTCTCTGAGCTACAATAGGATTAGTGCAAAATTTGCGAGAAATCGCCCGTGCACTAGCATCGTGTATATCACGCAAAAGCAGCCCTCTTCAGCCTGTGCAGCAACGCTATAACGTTACATTGTTATAACTCTACTGTAGGAGTTATAATAGAGTACGAATATTCTCTCTATGTTATTTCTACAGTAAAATAGGTAGCTGTTGTGCTGTTATTCCTTACTGCGTAGGTGAAAATCAACAAATGTAGAAACATGTGTACAACAAGGGGCGAAAAAAACAGTACCATTTGCGCAGATTATGTTTTGTAGCATGTATACATGTCCCCTACATGATCTGCCTCAGAAGTATATATAAAAATAAATATAGGGAACATCACTGCGTTGTTGCGGTCATTTCGGTGGAAAGCAATAAGTTTTGGTGAGGATTTTGCTCGTCACGTGGTTATATTCGTTAGCCAGTGACATACACTACCTACCTAGGCACCTAGGTAAACAACCTTTACACCTGGAGGATTATAATGTCATACGCGTTTATTCTACAAATCGCTAGCGGTCCGCCTATAGAAGATGACTCGTACAAGGCAATCCTGTGGTAGGCCCGTAGTCCAGCCTGAAACAGTCCGAGGTGTAGGTCCCCTTATGCTATCGTATTCCACTACCGTTGTATTGCCTAGCTCTGCTTCCGTGCGCCATCGACTGAAAAAATGGCCTATGCCTTGCACTTTCTTGCGGAAAATGACACCATAGCATTGGTACCGTAGCTTCTTCTGCTTGCTCTTATGCCAGCAACTGAATTGTAGGGTTTCAAAGGGCTTGGCGGCTGCGTGCTGACTAGCATGACAGTGACTCGCAACGGCCACTATGAACCATGCGGGAGGTCTGTCTATGATGACTTGGACTTCTTTCATATTGTTTCTGCACGCTACCTTGCCGCATGAACGTCCATCGCTACCATGGTTCCGTAGCGCGGCTTGGAAGTGCTTGCTTACAGCCTTTTGGATGGTTTGAGTTCTCGTTAGGATGAGAGTCAGTACTGTGTAGCGACGGCTTACAGATGTCAGAGTGAAACAAGGCTTGCCGCTACAGCAAATCCATGCTTTCAACGTCGTATAGCTGAAAGAGGGCAGACCCTGGAACGATAGAGGGAGCAAGTCGAGCACGTCAGTCTGACCGTCCTCTCTGGCGAGCGGGCCGAGGTCTTTCTGCAGAAATTGGGCGTATGTGTCCCGAAGAGCATTCCGCTGCTCTTGT
>NW_022983505.1:0-1483 GCF_010015735.1 Aaosphaeria arxii CBS 175.79
TTGAAACCCTACAATTCAGTTGCTGGCATAAGAGCAAGCAGAAGAAGCTACGGTACCAATGCTATGGTGTCATTGAAAGTGCAAGGCATAGGCCATTTTTTCAGTCGATGGCGCATGGAAGCAGAGCTAGGCAATACAACGGTAGTGGAATACGATAGCATGAGGGGACCTACACCTCGGACTGTTTCAGGCTGGGCTACAGGCCTACCACAGGATTGCCTTGTACGAGTCATCTTCTATAGGCGAACCGCTAGCGATTTGTAGAATATACGCGTATGATATTATAATCCTTCCGTTGTCAAGGTTGTTTACCTAGGTGCCTAGGTAGGTAGTGTATGTCACTGGCTAACGAATATAACCACGTGACGAGCAAAATCCTCACTAGAGCCTTATTGCTTTCCACCGAAATGACCGCAACAACGCAGTGATGTTCCCTATATTTATTTTTATATATACTTCTGAGGCAGATCATGTAGAGGACATGTATATATGCTACAAAACATAATCTGCGCAAATGGTACTGTTTTTTTCGCCCCTTGTTGTACACATGTTTCTACATTTGTTGATTTTCACCTACACAGTAAGGAATAACAGCACAACAGCTACCTATTTTACTGTAGAAATAACATAGAGAGAATATTCGTACTCTATTATAACTCCTACAGTAGAGTTATAACAATGTAACGTTGTAGCGTTGCTGCACAGGCTGAAGAGGGCCGTTTTTGTGTGATATACACGATGCTAGTGCACGGGCGATTTCTCGCACATTTTGCACTAATCCTATTGTAGCTCAGAGAGACCACTCGTGCGCAACCAAACAAACAGCTGCCCGTCCGGCGATCAAACGAACCTCTTAAACCAAAGCAGATTATACGCATTGAAAAGCTTCCAAAGTGCTACGAGCATTGTCCACTTGGAACAATATGACTTCCCTTCGTGCTACAAGGCACTCCAACGAGGTACGTTCTCTCCAGCAGTGATGCCTCTCTGTGGCAGACAGTACCTAACGGAGCGTAGGCCCTTAATGACCTTAAGAGAATTTGGGAGCGCAGCCCAGCCCACGCCTGCTCAATTGTTGCCAGTGGTGTGTCCCAAGCCCTAGCACCATTCCAACAAGCGAAAGATGCTAACGAGCATAGTCCTGGGAGAAGGCTGGTTTGACCAACAGACAGACGTGCTGCAAAGGGAGAATACTGAGCAACAGACCAAAATTCGGCGATTATACAACGAGATTGTCCAGATAGACAAGGAGGCAGGGAGGAAAGCGGTGGAAGAGGTATACCTCTTGCATCCAACGCAGTATTTTGCTAAAATGTAGTAGTTCCGACGTGTGCTATGGAAGGCCCGAGAACAAATGACAAGTCGAGACTTTGCTCAAGCGGCGACTGCTACACTTGTAGCCGGTACGAGGGCACAGCGGTCACACTACAACAATTGCTGACACGAGCACAGCAATATACCCCCAAATATCTGCCAATTGCAA
>NW_022983505.1:4163-6544 GCF_010015735.1 Aaosphaeria arxii CBS 175.79
TTCCCTCGCCCCCAACATCCATCTTCCCATCCTAATCCCTGATCCTCACCCTCGACACCGTCCCATTCGGCCCCTCCCCCAACGGCGTGCCCCCCTCGCTATCAACCCAGTACCCCTCTCCCGCCGCCTGCCCCCCCGGTCGACAAGCTCCGGCTCCCACCCGTCATGCTATATGAGGTCGTCTGCGCGGACTGGTACGACCACCCGCGCGGCATGTGCTCGCGCAGCACGGAAACGGGAAACGCGTTGAGGTACGAGATCGTGATGTGCGTAGACGCCTGGTGCGTGATGCGGCCTTCGATCCAGGCATTCTTAGCCGGGCGCCAGATCAGCAGGCCGGCGGTCGCCCAGGTGAACGGGCTGCTGCATTCGTCCACCATGCGCATGAGCAGTGGCGCTGTGGATGAGGTGCTTGTGGAGGCGGAATGCTTAGAGGATTTCGAGGATCGCGGCTTCAGTGGTTCTTCGCTGAGTTGCACGTTCAAGTATGAGAGGACGATGCCTCGCGCTGGCGGGTAGTAGGAGAGGAGGAGAGGGGAGAATATCAAGGCGCAGAGGGCTGGGAGTAGTAAGCTGAGGGCCAGAGGTGGGAGCGCGACATATTGTGCGATGCACTCGATGTGGAAGAGAGATTGGCCATTGTTGGTCGTGGAGGGGGTTTGTATGGGCGCCATCGTTGGTAGAGTTCAGTTCGAAGCTGAACTCGGATGCGCAGTGTGTAGTGACGTGGATGGAGGCCCTTGGTCGTGATATAGACATTCACGGCTAGTGAACCTTTTGGCTGTTGAAAAGAAAGTTGTCAGCGATCGGAAGTCCGCAAATCATGTCTAGATCACAGTAAGCCTGGTTAGGTTCAGCTTTTCAACACTGGTACTGGCCACTGGGTATAACCATACTACATTGCGCTTCCTGTTTCGTCTGTATTTGAAAGGTAACCTATAAAGCGTACCACTGCCGGTAAAAAGTCCAAGGCCGAAATACAAGACTGTCAAGTGCTAAAACCAAAGTGGGCCGCTGTAAGGAACGATCCAAAGAGGCTGAAGTCCTCCGCTTTTTGCCCGATTTCTGCCAAATAGACTGCGAAGGTGAACAGCTAGATAGGACTCAGTAGAACTCAGTGTTGCCAAATCATTTGATGGGTATATAGGCAGAGGATCTGAATCAGAAGGTATTTCACGGGGCTTGTGCAAGGGCTTGGGACCCATTGCCGCCATAGTCTGGCAGCTTCGAATTCAAGCTTCATCTACTCACAATCCCGCCATATTCCTAAATGGGGCGCAGGTTGTCTGATGCATACATTGAACGATTGTTCTTGGTACAGAAAAGCTGCGAGAGGTTACCGTGTTTCGGGATCACCTGCCATTGCCTACGGTCTCGACAAGAAGACCTCCGGCGAGCGTATGGTCTTGATCTTCGGCTTGGGCGATGGTACCTTTAATGCCTCTCTCCTTACCATTGAGAAGGATATCTTCGAGGTCAAGTAGTGAGTTGAGCGAGATAGTCGGCGGCCGCCGACTATCTCGCTTGGCCGACTGGCCCGTGCGCTGACCAGGGTCGTTGCTTCCCTGACACGCGTACCTGATCGTCTGCTGTCAGGCTTCATCAATGTCTACCCATCTGTTGCATCGTAGCACCACAACCGAATAGAAATCCGCTCCATCAGCAAGGATGGCGGACGCTATAGCGCGTGGAGGTCACACAACTGCTCCGGCAGGTGACGAAACTTGCCCGCAGGCAGTGTCCATATCCACGATGTTAGCTATGATCAAGGTATGTCGATGCTGCAAGGAAGCATGGAATCTTCTGACTCCCCAGATAGAAAATACGAGAAGTCGAAGCGTTCATTTCCACCCTGGACGGCCAACCCTCCCATCGCGCAGCTGTAAACGTATACTACAAGTCCGCCCTCCACCTGACGGGCAAACGAAAAGCTGCACTCTCTCCCGACGATCGGAACTACATGGCAGCGTTACTACATCAGTCAGCATCAAGGGTGCCTGCGGAAAGCACCATCGTTGCACTCTCTCCATCCGGCCAGCATGACCATGGCAGAGCTTCTGGAGGCGATGCTCCCTTAGGGCATTCAGATACTACTTCGTTTGCACCTACATGTAGTGCAGGAACGAGTACCGTCGAGACACATGCCAGTGCATCCGTAGCGATGGCATCTTCGTCACGCGTTCACACAAAGTCGAATCGAGGACCCCGCGAAAACGTTGGGCTGGGCCAAAGTCGTAGCACATCCCAATCGAACGGGCAAGAACCGGTCGTTCCCAAGAAAAGAAAGCAGTCGCGGGGGCATGAAACCGTTGACGAGGAAGGCAGGGAGCGGACTCGATCCAGATTATCCCCTAAAGCCGAGTCGGTGCACGTCCCGAATG
>NW_022983506.1:0-6246 GCF_010015735.1 Aaosphaeria arxii CBS 175.79
TTGTTGTCAAGACTGTTGGTGTTGTTGTCAAGACTGTTGGTGTTGTCAAGACTTTTGGTGTTGTTGTCAAGACTGTTGTTGGTGTTGTCAACAATCTGGTTTTGATTATGCCAGTGTTCTCTGATGCTATGAAGATGTGGTTCTACCACCCGCAAAACCTGGCTCCAGGATAGGTCTGCCTCTTCATAGAAGATCGAGTGTTGTTTGTGTTCCTCTGTTACATCGAGCATCAGAGTAAGTGTACTGCCATTATCCTCATATCCTATGACACTCCTCTGACCACTGTAGCCCGGTACTTGCAATGGTGTGGAAAGAAGGGCTATAAGGGCTCTTGCAATTCCATCTTTTGAAATCAGAGTTTTTGGAGGTTTGCTTCTTGCTACTTCGATTGTGAAAAGTTTCAAATTGAGAAGAGGTTGCAAATCTTTTGGAAGTCCGTTGTGCTCCTTGAATATGCAAGTGATACCAGTAATGATCTCTTCAATGGTGTACTGCCTTTCACATACATGCCGAAAGCGGAGGCCATTGCCGCCTAATATGCTATCCCAATAGAAGCCAAGCAAGATCGTATCGTAGTTCATTTTCACCATCTTCGTATACTGTTCGGGAGAAAAAATGGGTACATGTTTCGACGGGCGCTGTACCGTTGATGGAGCTGGACCTTTTGACGAAGCTGGGTCATTTGATCGGGAGTTCTGCCACGCTGGCATTGATTGCTGTACCGTTGATGGTAGGTGTTGCATAGCAGACGTCGTGAAGGGCTGCACCGTTGGCGGGAGGTGTTGCATAGTAGACGTCGTGAAGGGCTGCACCGTTGATGGGAGGTGTTGCATAGTAGACGTCGTGAGGGGCTGCCTCGTCAGCAACGGCAGCGAGGTTTCGTCGGCGGACGAGGGGAACATGATGCCAGTTATCTCGCTCTTAGTAGTGAGTTGGCTATGGGTCAAATTTGAAAGGATAACTTGGTCGACCGTTGCTCGCTCCGTACCCAGTCATTATATACACGATCAAGCCGGAGAGCCAGTTCAGGAGAACTAGTTACATTAGTGCAGGTGTAGGGGCTTGGATTTACGTTTCTGCGTTCAATTTGCTGCCTCATATTGAGTGCAACGACAAAGCACGGAAAGGGCGTATGTTCAAGGGCAGTTGCTGCCTAACCAGGGAGAGGTGACAGGAGGACGAAGCAATGCCGCAGGTGCCGCAACCGCTACGACATCAGCGGGACCGTTATCAGCCTGTCAGGATCCTCGTACAGCGTGGCATCAGGACAAGGATGTTGTCACCTAGGTGCAGAAAACTACTCTTTGCTTTACCACGGGAAGATCACACTACTTTGCTCGTTGCATCAGGCGTACATTCGCTTGACAAGACGTACATTGATTGGACCAGGCGTACCGGTCAACTCGTGTGGGCCGTGATGATTGAGGAGGGACTCGACTTTCAATGCAACAACGAAAGCTTAGGCCGCTGGCTTAATCAATACTACCTATCCGATGTGACACGACACGACTAACTTCCAGCATCCAGACCGTCTCTGCAATTTGGCTTTCATCAGCCGATGGATCCAAGGTCTCTGGTCCTGCTTGAAGGTGGTGGTAAGGGCACGTTGGTGGTAAGGATTAACCTGATCATCTGTAGCCTCACAGATCACTCATTTTCACAGGAAGCTTAGCAAGGGCTGCATTCTCACGCGAGGAAATTGATACATTGATGATGTGCCAGTTGTGAGCACAGAAGTATAAGAAGGTGTCGAATATGGTATCCAATAGAATGTATATAGAAAGATTCCTAATGGACCCTCAAGAGATGTATTCACGCACTCTGAATCGGCATGTCTCCGTTGTCTCCAGAATGGATATCGATGGCACGTCCTCCGGACTTGGATTCCGGCTAGCCTTCATTGTCTGGGTGCGTGGGGTAATCGGTAGGTGTTGTCACCTTCCTTTAGTATTGTGAGATAATTGGCATAGGGAAGATAGGGGCGTACTGACTCTATTTGTGACTAGGGACTGTAGTTTTCTGGACAATGTCTTGGCATCGAAGCAACTATTCAACGGCGAAGTGGAATTTGTTGGCGTGTTGAATGGCTTTTGGTATTCCGAGTCCTCTTCCACGTTCGAGATGGCGTAATTTCCAAAGCTCTCCTCGTGGTGTCCTTGGAAATGAAACAATCCACTTCCGTTCTCTCCTCCGTTGATGTTAGACTGCATGAATCTTGTGTCCAAGGTGACGTGTAGGGTAGTCTGCGCATTCCCGTCGCAGCGTTTAACGATGGGCTCAAGACTTGCCTCCATTGTAAGATGGATCGAACTTTTCCTTAGAAGTATTGCAAATAATTAACTAAGGCAGCTATGATTCCGCAGATTGGAATTCGTAGCATGGTGGTAATGCTGATATCTAAGTACTATCTGGCCTCTCCTAGGATCCTAAACCAACCGGCCGGACCGATGCCAGGTGCCACCTCGCCACATTGTGACGTTTACGTGCTGCACACAATTAGGCGAAGTAAGGAGATCTAATGCACCCGTTCTGAGATCTCGCATCATACCCCTGTTCGTCTGAAAGGTTTCGTAGGTAACATCTTGTTCATGGAGACGAGTTAGATAGCTGTCCGCCTACTGCAACCACAACCCCACGCCGTCTTCCCCGCTTCCCCGTCGCTTCCCCATCGCCTCACCTCACATGGGCTCACCCTTCCACAGTAGATCTCATCCTAAATCTTGCCATCTAACGCATCGGGGCTGCCCCACCGACATTTCAAGTACCACATAACCAAGAAAGTCTTGATAGTGAGCTTGGGGCAATTGATTTTAGTCGCGACACAGGTCACAACCTAGATACATGGAGCCGGTGACGTGACGTGTTGCTTTTGGGATTGCCGATGACAGATGACTAGAAGGGCATTCGTCAACGAATATCGTGGAGCAATCGGTCATTGACTCGGTAGATGAGGATGATTGTATGGGTTTGGGAGGTCCCTTGTGCCTTGCTGCGGGAAGGAAATCTTACGTGCGATGGAGCACCGGTTTGGACGTGATATGAACGAAGACAACTAATTTGAATAAGATGTATATGACTACTTTTAATGATGACATTACAACTAAAACTAAACAACCTGGTTGAAGCTTACCCTACAGTAATACTACTGCGCATGTTTTGATCGTAGCTTTTTGATCAATGCTGGATCATCTGCTATATAACTCTCCACCTTCTCAAGTGGCATTGTATCGTTACGACCAAGCTTTCCCGAATCTTCGACGTGTGTGCTGTAGTGCTTTTCGTAGTGATATCTACGGGTAAAGCGTTTCCCGCAAATCATACAGATATGACCCTTGCCATCATGCACTCCAATGTGCATCTTCAGATGTGCGGACGTTTTGAAAGTTGACTTGCAACGCTTTTCCTCTGCAATGAGCCGGTCACATCTGAATACAGGTTCCCTTATGGGTCCATCAGTCACCTCATCCGCGCTAGAAGTATCGAGTTGGGTGGCAGTGTTAAGACTAAAGTCCTGCATGTCCGGAGACATTATTGTTCTCGCAACCGTCGCCTGGGTATCTTCAGGATATGATGTAATCTTCAACTCGCTAATTCTATGAGTGACATTTTTTCCTATACAGCAATGGATATGTACTTACAGGACAGTCCGATTACACGAAACTAGAATTTGATTCAACGAGGTTATGAAATTGGATACAACTTGTTGATCTAGGCGCTTTGCCGGAGCTGGGTCCTTTGCCGGAGCTGGGTCCTTTGCCGGAGCTGGGTCCTTCGGCGGAGCTAGATGCTCTGATGGAGCTGGACCCTTTGCTGGAGCTGGGTCTTTTGATAGACCCTTTGTTAGAGCTGGGTCCTTTGATGAGTCCTCCGATAGAGCTGGGTCCTTCAATAGAGCTGGGCGCTTCAATGGGCGCTTCGACGGAGCTGGACCCTTGAATGGGCGCTTCGATGAAGCTGCAGCATTTGATGGAGCTGCAGCATTCAATAGAGCTGCGGCATTCGATGGAGTTGCAGCACTTAATGCAGCATTCGATGGAGCTGCAGCATTCGATGGAGCTTCAGCATTCGATGGAGCTGCAGCATTCGATGGAGCTTCAGCATTCGATAGAGCTGCGGCATTCGATGAAGCTGCAGCATTTGATGAAGCTGCAGCATTTGATAGAGCTGCAGCATTCAATGGAGCTGCAGCATTCAATGGAGCTGCAGCATTCGATAGAGTTGAAGGATCAAACGAAGCTGGGTCATTAAACAAAGCTTGGGGATCAACGAAAGCTGGGGAATTAAACAAAGGTGGGAAACCGAACGAAGTTGGACCTCCAGAGAAACCTAAAGAATCTGGGATCTCCGGAGACAGATTCCAAGACATGAATTCCTGATATGCGTTGTCCGAGAAATTTAGTTTATGAGTAGAAGACATCGCATATAACACAGCGAGGGGATGGCAGTACAGGCAAGGGGCAAGAAAAACAGTAAAGGTGAAGGGCAATGGAAGTGTTTAACGGGAGAAGTTCACATCTGAAAGGTCCCTTTCGAAGATGGGTGCTAAGCGCTCCGACTGGAGTATTGACTTCTTTGACGAATGATCATCAGCGGCAGGCCCTGACATACATGCTATCCCATGCATCTGCGAGTTGCATCTGGCCATCATAGCCGCATAATTGGCCTATGTGAAGATGATTGTTGCATGGCCTAGCAAGGGTGTGAGAGACATTCTCAGAAAAGAATACAAAAGGGGCTGCGTCTCGAATCAAGGCAACATGCGGAAGCGGGCACAAGGCCACAGCAGCGCCAAGACTTCAATGTTTGTTCGTCCCACTCTCGGTTTTCACGAACTGTATCCACCAGGTTAGCGCCAATCCCAGGAGCTGGCAGCAACAGTATGTGCGAGAACGCATCTAGTCAGTGGCGGTGCCTTGGCCAACCTTTGAAGCAAAATGATTGCCTGCGAAGCTAGCACATACGTACCTGGGCACCCATTCACTTAGAACCAAACCAATTTAGATTGTAGCTTCTGAATAGCCTCCCGGAGCTACGTGAAACATTGCCTCTCATAGCAACACTGAGAATGGAGTGTCAACGTTCCTTCGCAATCCCCTGCCTATATTCCCTTTGCCGTCGGTTTCTCAGGTTATTCCCCGGGAAATTGCAGGCTGTGTTGTGAACTCTAATATTTCTGGGTTTCATTTGGAGATAAGGTCTTCTTGCTCCTTTGATAGAAGGTGAAAAGCGGCTGGACAAGTCTTGGGCGGTCAGTCACACTTTCCTGCATCTTGAACGAGATAAGCCCCATTTCGAATGTAGCACTGAATTTCAAAGATGAAAAGGCAAGGCATGCAAGAGGGCGGGCCATCAAGCCACTCAACTCTTCAAGACGAGAATGCATGCTACGTCGCAGCTTGCATTTCCCCCTTTCCGTTTCGGAAACCCCCTCTCTCCCCTCTGCACATCTCAATCTACAAGTGGCTTCACACAAGCAATGGCCTTGTCCACTCTCATCCTTGTGGCTCTTCCCCATATCTAGTTTTCTTACATCCGCTAGATGATCAGCTAAGAAAAACTCGGCACATTGATTGCAATTTTCTCACGTCGCTCAAGCCTGCTGAGGCCTCTCTACGATGGCGAAATCACACTCTGATTGCTTCGATCTTGAACTGTATGGCTCTACGATTCTGTTCCAATATCTTACAGACTGGAGGATGCTGAAGGACCTTATTCGATTGATGATAGATGGGCAACCTGGCTGGGTAAAATTGAGCCCAGGACAAGAGCCGCACGAAGCTCAAGCATCATGCCGGCTTACAAGAAAGCAAGGGGAGGCTGTATACTGTACGTGAAGCTTTCCCTCATAGATTCAGAAATTACTAATAGTTGGATTAGCACATTTCTCTTCGGTAGCAGAACTTTCCGTTCACCTTTTCCAACTAGCCTCCCGAGGGCAACATGACGTGTATATGCTCAAATGCAACTGCAGTGGAGCATGTAGCAAATCACCTCGTACCAACGACTTCTCCGAAGGAAGTCTGCGAAGATATTTCAGCATACAACACAACCAGCACCAAGACAATGAAGGGTTTGGTCCGTCACGTAGCAGGAACATGCAACTACAATATACCTATTGGCACGTTATGCCATTTGCACAGTATTACAAAGCTACGCCTTTACAGTACAAACAAGCAGGCATGCTACTGGAGACACCGTACCCCATTCTGGGAAAGGTTCCGGATACATCAAACGTCGAAATAAACG
>NW_022983507.1:0-1595 GCF_010015735.1 Aaosphaeria arxii CBS 175.79
GGAGCTGTTTGTGCAAGTGATGGAGACTTGCAAGAAGAAACTGGGAGTGGACCATCCTTCCACGCTGACCAGCATGGCTAATCTTGCTTGGACATGGAAAAGCTTAGAGAGAAGTGCTGAAGCTATAGGCTTACTGCAGGAGTGCGTTCATCTTCGCTGTCAGACTCTTCGAGCAGGGCATCCTGATCTAGTATCTTCTCAAGAAACCTTGGCTGCATGGGAAGTAGAGCAAGCAGGTAGAAATCTTGCGATGAGTTAATAATTCTGCTCTATATTATACGCACTTATTACCTTCTTAAGGCTGCGCTTACTATGGAATGTATTAGAAATGCACTTGACAGCAGTCGAAGAAGTTGCAAGATTAGCACGAGTCATGTTAATACTTGCAAAGCTAAGACCTTAACGTTAATACTAATGCACCGGTCATTCGCTCTGCATACAAGGAATATCCTTGCGCGACAAGGATCTGATAAAATCTGGGAACGTGCCAAAGGTGAGACCGGTTTTGCAAGGTACTGTACCACCTCCATTTGACGCCAGGAAGTCGATCATCAGCCTTATGGCGCGATCTCATGTAGGCGGAAGCGAACCACCGGTTCGGGCTCATGTGCGATGATACGTATGCCTTACCTTAAACATCTGTGTGTTTTTACCGTAGCATTTGTGGCTGTGCAGATTGCGTCAGTTTTCGGATGATAAGGCATGGCCTCGGTGAGTGTATGATTTACATTACTTAGACAGCATACGCTAAGCCTTGTAGGTTGAGTGTCAAGTCGCCTGCCAAGTGCTGTTGAGGGCCTCTCCAGCCGGATAAATCCGGACTACATTCCTGTAATATAGATTAGCCTTTAATTGCACTGAGGGCTTTTATAGATAGTGGAAGGGTATTTTAGCTGCACCGACAGGCATGAATGATAGACGCAAACATTGTTATATGGCTTTGGAACAGGCGAAGTTGTACAGGTATGTGACGAAAAGATCGACAGCATGGTGATAATTCTTGTAATTTTCTATGTTTCTACTGGCCGTAGAAGTAGACATACTTGATCGACACCTTGAAACTTAAATCACCCTAATTCCACTAAATTGGAGGATCCAGTCTGACTATTTGTAGAATCCTTTTTGGCATGGCGGGTTTTTCGTTACGCAGGGACGGATGTTAGTCGGCGCTGCCGACTATCTCGCTTAATCTCCCTAACAAGGGACGCCACAGCGTGTGCCACACCTGAGCGCCACACATTGGAACCGCTCTACGCAGGAATGCAACGTTGCACTGCGAACTCGGCAGGGACAAGAAATTGAATATCACGCTGGGGAACGATCAGATTGGCTGATGGAATTTCCTTTTCACGAAATGCAAATACTACATGCCCCAAGGCGGTGCCACTGCCACTACCCATAAGTGATACTCCAACCAGGAGGGAGGAAAAAGACCGTCCACTCCAGACCTTCGTTGACCCTGCTCGCTCTCGTCATGCTAGGAACCGCAACAGATCAGCGTCTAAATATTCGAATGCTTGGTGCAACCAGACAATCCAGGTCAGTGCGGCGTCATTGCCGGCGGTGCAGGGGAAGGTGGTCGATACAGATCCCCA
>NW_022983507.1:3985-6092 GCF_010015735.1 Aaosphaeria arxii CBS 175.79
GCAGTCTATCACAACAACGCGAGGCTGGAAGCCTTCCACGAGTTCCTACGCGAGGCGTGCGTGCAGGCGTCGGCTTCGAATCCGACACCCTTTCACCACTGGGTTAATGCTCTTGCTAGGGACCGCCGTCTAGTCCGTCTCTATACACAGAACATTGACGGACTGGAGCTGAGGCTGCCCTATCTCTTCACCCAAACTCCGTTGACGACCAGCGGGCCGTGGCCCAATACAATCCAGCTTCACGGGACTTTGCACTACTCGCAGTGCACAAAGAACGGACACGTTCTGCCCACCGATCTGTCCCTTTTCGTCGGAAACACGCCACCCGTCTGCCGACTGTGCGAGATTGCCGAGGATGAGCGTGTCGCCGCCGGCAAGAGAGGTCGAAACCCTGGGGGACTGCGCCCGCGCATCCTCCTGTACGACCAGGAGGCCGATTGGGAGAATGAGTCCATCGGCAAAGTTCATGCACACGATCTCGAGGCCATGCCTGATGCCCTGATCGTGGCCGGGACGGCATTGGACGGGCCTGGCGCACGCGACCTGGTGAGAAGCATGGCCGAGGTTGTCCGCAAAAACAACGGCCTGGCCATATGGATCAACAAGGAGCTACCGAAGCAGAACGTGATGGCCTGTTTCGACGTGGTGCTTAAGGGAACCTGCGACGATTTCGCACGGCTAGCAGACATGCTCGGAGGGGAGAATTGGTGACCGCACGGTGGAGGACAGGAAGAGACCGGACGCTGGCATGGGTTCAGTCCGCGGCTCCTACATACAGAATCATGTTTAGTGTAGATTTTTCATATGAACACGGCCTTATAGCTACAGGCTGGACTACTCCTATAGAGACCTTCGTCACAGAGCTACACACGCCTGCTGCTCATCATCAACCTGTCATTCCCATGGTCCTGCTCCTCCCTAACTGATTCCCGTGTATCCGTGACGACCGTTTCGCTTGCCACGGACTCGCATCGTTTCCCGGGCGCTCCAGTGCACCGCTCAGGAAGCTTTGGCCCTCTTGGACGGCGACAAGGTGCCACGCTCTGGTTCTCCTTTTCTCTTTCTCAGTGTCTGTTCGTCGATTTCCATCTTGCGGGTTGCCTCACGTTCTTGCATTGGCGGCGGTTTCTGGACCTAGATTCAACACGAACAATCAGCCCACGCTCCTACGTGTATAAAGAGTTTGCAACCCTCTCGCGAGCTGCTTCCGTGTTTCGATTCTGCACTGCGTGGCACTGCGTATCTCGATTTCCTCCGGCTGAAGCGTTGTCCGGCGCGGGTCTGAGGTTGGCGACGCGTCCGCGAGCGTGGCGTTATAGGCAATGATGTCGTATAAATCATCTCCATATGCAACTAGGCAGGTCGTCAGTACTACGGACGCCTACAACAATCTGGGGATCGTACAGTCGAGTGCCGCTACGAGTAGCGTGGCTGCGGCAGCAGTCTTATCCATGTAAAGTTGCGCAGTGGAAAACGCGCGGTGGAGCTGGACCATGCTTAGCATGATGGTACATTGACCTGAATCATCGACCTACATGCTGGACGGCTTCCTCACTCAACATTGGCGGGGACGGCATGGCGAAGGCGTAGAGATTGTAAATTGTCGCGGTTGATAGTTTGCGCAGTGTTGCGGTGTGTACGGAGGACGCGTGAGAGAGACAAGGCCAAGCGGCCAACCATAGGACAGACAAGCTCTTGCTCGAGTTATGTAAGCTACCTGACACTGGCTGGGGAGGTGAAAAGGGATGGAAAAGGCGTTGCTGCCTGTACGGCCTGCCTATACGCGTCTCACGAATTAAACTTTGATTTCAATCACCCATGTCACGAACTGTACTTTGAATTCAATCACTCATGCCACGAACTGTACTGTTTTGCTTTCAATCACCCATGTCACGAACTGTACTTTGAATTCAATCACTCATGCCACGAACTGTACTGTTTTGCTTTCAATCACCCATGTCCAGAACTATACGGTTTGGATTTCAATTACCCATATCAAGTGTGGGAGGTGATCTGTGTGAACGCGGTATCTGGGAGGTCTTGTCAAAGGTATGGGCGGTACAGTGTATCCTCGCATCCTCGCATCCTGGACCGGTAGGGTACCGCT
>NW_022983508.1:0-1734 GCF_010015735.1 Aaosphaeria arxii CBS 175.79
ACCATGCGCATGAGCAGTGGCGCTGTGGATGAGGTGCTTGTGGAGGCGGAATGCTTAGAGGATTTCGAGGATCGCGGCTTCAGTGGTTCTTCGCTGAGTTGCACGTTCAAGTATGAGAGGACGATGCCTCGCGCTGGCGGGTAGTAGGAGAGGAGGAGAGGGGAGAATATCGAGGCGCAGAGGGCCGGGAGTGGTGAGCTGAGGGCCAGAGGTGGGAGCGCGACATATTGTGCGATGCACTCGATGTGGAAGAGAGATTAGCCATTGTTAGTCGTGGAGGGGGTTTGTATGGGCGCCATCGTTGGTAGAGTTCAGTTCGAAGCTGAACTCGGGTGCGCAGTGTGTAGTGACGTGGATGGAGGCCCTTGGTCGTGATGTAGACGTTCACGGCTAGTGAACCTTTTGGCTGTCGAAAAGAAAGTTGTCAGCGATCGGAAGTCCGCAAATCATGTCTAGATCTCAGTAAGCCTGGTTAGGTTCAGCTTTTCAACACTGGTACTGGCCACTGGGTATAACCATACTACACTGCGCTTCCTGTTTCGTCTGTATTTGAAAGGTAAACTATAAAGCGTACCACTGCCGGTAAAAAGTCCAAGGCTGAAATACAAGACTGTCAAGTGCTAAAACCAAAGTGGCCCGCTGTAAGGAACGATCCAAAGAGGCTGAAGCCCTCCGCTTTTTGCCCGATTTCTGCCAAATAGACTGCGAAGGTGAACAGCTAGATAGGACTCAGTAGAACTCAGTGTTGCCAAATCATTTGATGGGTATATAGGCAGAGGATCTGAATCAGAAGGTATTTCACGGGGCTTGTGCAAGGGCTTGGGACCCATTGCCGCCATAGTCTGGCAGCCTCGAATTCAAGCTTTATCTACTCACAACCCCGCCATATTCCTAAATGGGGCGCAGGTTGTTTGATGCATACATTGAACGATTGTTCTTGGTACAGAAACGCTGCGAGAGGTTACCGTGTTTCGGGATCACCTGCCATTGCCTACGGTCTCGACAAGAAGACCTCCGGCGAGCGTAAGGTCTTGATCTTCGGCTTGGGCGATGGTACCTTTAATGTCTCTCTCCTTACCATTGAGAAGGATATCTTCGAGGTCAAGTAGTGAGTTGAGCGAGATAGTCGGCGGCCGCCGACTATCTCGCTTGACCGACTGGCCCGTGCGCTGACCAGGGTCGTTGCTTCCCTGACACACGTACCTGATCGTCTGCTGTCAGGCTTCATCAATGTCTACCCATCTGTTGCATCGTAGCACCACAATCGAATAGAAATCCGCTCCATCAGCAAGGATGGCGGACGCTATAGCGCGTAAAGGTCACACAACTGCTCCGGCAGGTGACGAAACTTGCCCGCAGGCAGTGTCCATATCCACGATGTTAGCTATGATCAAGGTATGTCGATGCTGCAAGGAAGCATGGAATCTTCTGACTCCCCAGATAGAAAATACGAGAAGTCGAAGCGTTCATTTCCACCCTGGACGGCCAACCCTCCCATCGCGCAGCTGTAAACGTATACTACAAGTCCGCCCTCCACCTGACGGGCAAACGAAAAGCTGCACTCTCTCCCGACGATCGGAACTACATGGCAGCGTTACTACATCAGTCAGCATCAAGGGTGCCTGCGGAAAGCACCATCGTTGCACCCTCTCCATCCGGCCAGCATGACCATGGCAGAGCTTCTGGAGGCGATGCTCCCTTAGGGCATTCAGATACTACTTCGTTTGCACCTAC
>NW_022983508.1:3724-5392 GCF_010015735.1 Aaosphaeria arxii CBS 175.79
AAGGCTTCACTCCCACCCTCCCACAAACTCTTGATCCGCGCTATCTTCCCTGCCAGCTCCTTCTTCGGGCTCTCGTTCGTGACCGCTGCAGCGCGACTGTCGAGCCAGATCAGTTCCATGATACGGCCCATATCAGCCGAGTGCCAAAACATATTCCCCGTCATCAGGCAGCTGTCGAGAGAGTACGGACTGTGTAGCGTCCCCGATGGCTGGACCAGCGTGTCTCCAGGACGAATCAACACCTGGAATGGAGTGTCCAGCTCCTCCAGCCCAACCCACCGCTCCAACCTTTCCCGTGACATCCAGGGCCACGTCGGCCACAGTTTCCGCCCTTCTTCGGCGGGGATGACGGTGACCACACCGTGGACGTCGATGTGCTTCGACGAGAATACGCCGGCAGAGCCAAGGAGCTGGAAGGGAGTGCCGTTGCTCAGGTCCCGTGGGTCGCTGCGACTGTCCTTTCCAGACGTTTCGTCCTCGGTCACGAAGTTTAGGACATTGTATCCGGGAACGTCCCGGATGAACGGCTCTGTGCCGATGTCCCTACCGGGTCGGAGGTCGAGGCAGTTGAGGAACGTTTCCTCGTCGTTGAAGATGCGCTTGAAGTGCGCAAACTCGAACTGAGCCGGGTATGTGTATTTCTCGTCCGATGGAGGCAAACGGAAGTCGTGGCACTCGATCACTCTGAACGTGCTGAGAAGTCGGAAGGCCTGTTCCATGGTTTCGGCAGGCCTCGTTTGACCGCCTTTTAGCTCGTTTGGCACCAGGATGGGCAGCCGGAGCGGTGCCTCGCGGAGCAGCTCCGTGCACTGCTCCGCAGTGGCGAAGATGAAGGTGCCACATTCGAAGGTATCGCCGGCCGCCACTCTCTCGCGGTACTCCCACAGCGTACAAGGGCTAAGGACCCTGACTCTCCGAAATTCCTCCATATAGGTCGGAAGTTCCCTAGCGAAACGGGATTCCTCCTCACCGTATTGCTCGAGGTGCATTTGCATGTTGCGAATGGCTTTTTTGTGGGTGGCTATCATGGACGGGACGTATGTCTGAAGAAGGCCTTCTACCAAGTCACGGGATCCGACGCCAGGGTCGGAAAACTCGCTACTAGGCGCGAGAGTAGTTTCGGCGTCGGGATCACCTTCTGCTGGCTCGTCAGCAAGGTCGTCTTCTCCACTGGTACCGTCGGTCTCGGCGCCTCTTGCGTCCTTCGCGGTGGACAGGTGCTCAGGGTGCTTATTCTGGTAATGTTTGCGTCGGCTGGTGACGGCGAAATCCTTCTGACAGTAGGGACAGGTGAACCTTGCACCTGTGGTAGACTTGATGTTCTTTATCGGACCCTGCAGTCCATGTCCTCGCAGATGGGCGGTCCAGTTGTTCCTTGAAACCACCTTATCGTCGCAGTAGGGGCATTGAACATAAGTTTTCTTATCCCCGGGAACCATGAAGCTTCGAGGTGGGTCGTAGGACTGGAAGTTGATCTGGCGCAGCCTTTTCGGCCGGCCGGACCGAGGAACCTCGATGCGGTCGAGATGTTGTCTGGGTTCGCCATCCGCATTCTGCCTTTCCAAGGTAGCCGACCTAGGCATATGCCCTCGGCTTCCTTCCTGACCAGCACCAGGCGCGGGCGATGCTGTCACGAACGCATCGTCCTCTTCCTGCGAGACCAGCACG
>NW_022983509.1:0-5018 GCF_010015735.1 Aaosphaeria arxii CBS 175.79
TCCCGGAGAAGGTAGGGAAAAGAGGCCGCCGGCCAAGGCCCGCGCTCAATTATAGCGCCCCTAGCTAGTCTATAAAGCATATAAAACATCCTGCGTTTATAAATAAAATCTCTCACCTCATGTTTGCGAATCAATAAGTACCATACACGCACACATTAAACTTCAGGATAAAGTTTGCGATGCGGGCAAGTAACCTTGAAAGACAGAAATGGAGGAGCAGGTGCCGAGAAGATTTGTCACGCTATATCCGTAAATATTCTCTTATTCTCTACGCGTAATAGAAGCTGTCGGTACTAAGATAGGTAGAAACTCAACTTGGTATTACTGTTGAGCCAGCACAAGTTCGTCTTCTTCCACGCTTAGATGACCCCTACCGCTGGCGCGCGGTGCCTGAGAAGCAACATTTGTTCTCTAAGAATCTTAGTGATCATTCGATCGGGGCATACAAATCTCTCTGTGACGGCATAGGGAAGACCTTCGAGGCTGTTCGTCCTGACGAATGGAGTACTATGCGCAATGGAGATGATATAGAAGCAGTTCTGGGAACGTCTATGTTACCAACGGAAGCAGACATCGGCTTTACTGGCAAGATATCGTGACTCTAAAAAGAAAATTCTGGCCTAAAGGCAGAACTTGAAACGTATAAAAGTAGTCTGTGTATAGAGCAGCAGAAGCGATTAGATTTGGAAAACACTGTTAACTGTTTACAGCTAGAAATTGCGCAGACTCAAGCATATCTAGAAGAAAGTTTGAAGGCTGCTGAAGGCTATGTAACAGTGCGTCACCGCCATTTAGATGCCTTGCATCGAGTGCTCCCCATACTTGAAGAGTTGAGGCAGGACATCTCCGATACTTCCCTACAATACCAATCACTGCCAACGTCTTGCTAGAGTAAACGCGATCAAACAAGACACTTCTGCCCTGAATGAGCCCAAGCCTGATAAGCAACTTCTCGAAAGGCTAAAAGCTAGTAAGCGCTGCGAGCCGGGTTTAGGTATTTCGCACTTCAGTGACTCATTACTTGAATCTGCTTGACCTACGCAAACACGTGCTTTGGGGCTTGATGCGGCCTTCAACCAGGTTAGCTGTAATAGAGCTTCCGGCCACAATAGTCAACGCTCGCAATCCATTAAGCGCCCGTCGTCGTTCCCGTGCAAACACGGACATCTTTTCCTCGCCTCTCTTAACCATGATTGCATCAAGTGATCGCTTTCTCTTTCGATTTGGGGAGATATCACCCAGCACCCTCCGTGACTTGACGATTTCCGCCCGTTCAAAGTCAATCAGCATGACTTAGCTACGTTCATCATTCCATAGTATGTTGCGGGGCTCAAGATCCTTGTGCAAGACACCATAATTGTGGATTGCTCGAGCTGCACAGTCAATCTGTCGAGCAACGACCGTGCCGTTCTGACTGGTAAGGTGCTTGGATATGCGTATTCCTCCAAAACTCAAAAACATCATGTGAACAAGTTTCGTTATTCCTTCATAGAAATAATGTGTCTCCAGGTCTAGGAACTGGTACGTGTACACCCTGTACAGGTCGAAGCTAATTGTAGACAGAGGCCTCCCACTGAAGACGCGAAACGAAATGGGCTGGGGTAGCCTTCGCAGCTACCGTGTAGCCGTGAGATCGCAGCCTAACCCCAAAATAGAACGCCGCAAGCTCCAGGACGCCCGACAGGCCTGCAGTCGCTGTCTAGATCCCTGTAAGAAATCCAGGTAGGCCAATCTGATGGCAGCCTCTCCCACATTCGGACACAGCATCGAGCGTACCCCCATTGACCAATCCGAGCAAGCACTTTTGGGTGCAGTACTTTCGATCATGTACGAAAATGCCTGAGTGATGACGGCAGCTATTAAGCGGCGGTATTGATCGCGCAGAGGATTAGGGTCGCGAGCCCGAACCACATCGTCCAAATCCATGTCCTCAAGGCCCTCGTAGATGTAGTCGAGCGGAAGCTTGTGCGGTGCTTTATATTCAATAATATTTTCCACGCTGGTACTGTAGACGCAGAACTGATCTGCACGACGCGAGGACCGTGTCGCTCCTGCGCGAATTGCGACAGTTGATTCCCTGCTCTTTACGTCTCTGCTTCCAAATTGTTTGTAATCCGGCGATGCGTCGGTGAAGTTGTAATGACGAAAGGAACGACAGCATGGAATGACCGTAGAAGCAGATGTACTCGATAAGCACGTTGAAACTGAAGTTACCCGCGGACGTTAGCAGCCAAGTCAAAAGTAACTTTTCGGCACGGAGGTTTTTCGTTACGCAGGGTGTCCTTCAAAATTTATTTTTAGCCAGGCGTTTATTCTAGCAGGACGTTTATTTTAGCAGGTCGTTTATTTTAGCAGGATGTTTATTTTAGCAGGGCATTTATTTTAGCAGGTCGTTTATTTTAGCAGGTCGTTTATTTTAGCAGGACGTTTATTTTAGCAGGACGTTTATTTTAGCAGGACGTTTATTTCAGCAGGATGTTTATTTCAGCAGGATGTTTATTTCAGCAGGACGTTTATTTCAGCAGGACGTTTATTTCAGCAGGACGTTATCATGACGCTATCGCAGGATGTGTGCGGGGCACTGCTCGCCATTCACTTTGCATCGATTGCCGGGAACATGACATTACCTGGAATGCGGGCCGGCAAATTGATAGAATCATTCGTCGCACAAAGAAACGAGTATGCAAGGACGCAAGTAACTACTCTACACACCATCAAGCCTATCTCAAGATCGAGCCCGGACTATGCATGTTGTTGCCCGTATCTACGGAAAACGGAAAGTCGCACGGCGAAGATATGCAAAACGAATTGTATTAACATTTCAAAAACAAATTAATCTACGAACATAGGCCAATTAAGAACATAAGAACTATCTTGCCTAAAATATCCGCCTTTGTCAGGGATACTTATCCGACATGTAGGACATGTCCTCGCTGTTTTAAACCATTCTTCGATGTGAGACTTGCAGAATGAATGGCCTGCTTGATGTTATCTCTGTTAGAGGAGAAAGAGTTATGTCATACCACAGGGCAGATATCCACATCCTTGGCTCGGTAGTACCTCCTCTAAGCATAATGTACAGGCGGCACCATAACATTTGATTGCACCTGGCAAACCAGTGTGGTGGCATTTCGCCTTATCGATTACAACCTTAGGGAGTATTGTTTCCTTGTGTAACATTATACCGAGTACCGCCTCTTGAAGGATGCTGACGCCACGTGCGCGAATTTGGTTCAGGACGGGTCGAACTGTGCACTGATTGCAGTAAATCTATCAAGTTTAGTGAGATGCAAACAGTGTCAAGGGATAGAAACCTACGCATTTGCAGAACGGAAAAAAGTAGACTATCTGGGTATCAGAGATTGCCACCATGCAGCCAGAACAATGCATTTCCAGCAACTCATCGTGTTGCTCTTCTGTTGTTTGTTAGATTTGGTCTTCCTTGGACGAGCTCTCACCTGCCTACGCGTCTTCTTTTCCTTTGGCCGGTTGGAACCATTTGCGATTCATCGTGTTGCTCTTCTGCTCTTTGTTAGATTTGGTCATCCTTGAACGAGCTCTCACTTGCCTTCGCGTCTTCTTTTCCTTCGGCTGGTCGGAGCCGTTTGCGAGGTCGAACTCATGTCTGAATCAGATTCGATCAAGACCAGGTCGGCATCCATATTGGCCATGCTGAGATGAGGAGAGGATTGAAGATGATGCTTTAAGGAGCGAGGAAGACGTCTATATATACAAAATTCACCCTGTCCCACGTGATGACTGAAGCGATGGCGGTCTTCTATATCCTCAGATATCGCCAAATTGCCGACAAATTCACGCCGGTACTCCGGAGTCATAGAAACGTCTAGCGGCACACGTAGAATTGCGCACAGCGAGCGACATAATACCACACAGACAGGAAGGGTGGACGAAAATTGCGATCCGCTTTATTCGGCAGAGCAATTTCTGGGCAAAGTACACAATTATTCATAGTAGAGAGAATATGTAGTAACCATTCGCCACAAAGGGCCGTATTTTAGGTCGGATAGTAATTATTCACGTTCTTAGTTGTCCCATGTTCTTTTCGTTTTTCAAAGATATCGCGATGAAACGTCCGCCTAGAATCAATAACTCTACCTCACAAAATTGTTAGCGTAGACAGAAAACATTAAAATTCCTTCTAGGCTCCTTTTTTTACGAACCATTCACTGAAATAATTATGATCGAAAACATCAAGGCATCACTCGATATCTGGGAATCTAACCAAGAGAATTTCACCCAAGATCAATTCATAGCACTGCTACAAACAATCGATAGGTTGAAGGAGGAAATTGAAAAGTCTTTCAAACGTCGTTACCCAGATGGCACTCAAACGACCCCGCCAAGGAACAAGAGAAAATCAAGAGCAACAAGTTCTGGACGTGTTAAGCACCGTCGCATTGATCCAACACCTGAAAACCCCATTCAAATGGACAAGATATCTGCCGATATAAGCAGCGAGAATAGCCAGCGCAGTGAGAATCAGGACCAAGGGTCCGATGACAACCAACACTCCAAATCTGGAAATGAGGAGCAATCTCTTTCACACGTCGAAGTGCAATCCAGAGAATTAGATGCATTTCTTTTTGAGGAAGATAGCGACATGTCAGAAGGAACACCAGAGCCTTTTTCCGCTCAGGATATTGCGGAGTGGATGGAATTAGCTCAGAAGATCAAGTTCTGCCTGCCAAATGAGTTTTCCCTGCCAATAGCCGACGGTCAAGAAACTATGGAAGAGCTGCTTCTCCCACTTTTCCAAGCTTCATCACTGTCATCACGTCTAATATGCGGAATACTTTACTGCGTCCTTCCTGGAATACAAGTTATCGATTTCACCTCCCGGGAGCATGAAATTACCCTATGTCAAGAGTTCTCGGAAATCTTTGTTGCTGTCGTATGTTCACAAGCGAAGGTACACCTTGCATTCGGCCAACCTAAGACTAAAGGAATTGTTGTTATAGGTGATAAAAGTCACCCTTTCAAGGATTGGGAGGTTGAAT
>NW_022983510.1:0-4624 GCF_010015735.1 Aaosphaeria arxii CBS 175.79
AGGATGGTCTTCTGCGAGCACTTCTGCTTCTATCGCCACGACGCTTTCTAGCAGCTTGACTGCCTCTTTGACCTGTCCGTTGGCCTCGTATGCTGCAGCGAGTGCGCGCTGCGACGCTAGTCGAGAAGGATGGTCTTCGTCAAGCCTTGCTCTCTGGCTGCAGGACTCCTCGAGCCATCCCACTGCCTCCGCGATTCTGCCCTCCTTGACCAGGCACCGACCAACCCGCAACGACAGTCTGGCACTCTCATCCAAGCCCCACCCATGCCTGGCCCTGAGCAGCCGCAGAGCGTGCGGAAAGTACGCCCTCCACACTGCCTGGTTCGCGTGGTTGTCCGACGGAAAGATCCGTGCCAGATGCCTCATTGCTATTGCGCCCTCCGCCGCCGCATCGCCGTGCTGCCGGAGCCAGATGCGCGTCGCCAGGTGCACGAGCCGGTGCATGTCGTACCAGTCGTCGTCGCCTCGTCTCGTGATGAACGAGTATCCGCAGAGCGTGCCGATGGCGTCCTCCATCCGCACGTCCGACTGCGTGCTGGGCAGGATGGACCGTGGGATGGCCTTCCACTCGATGCACGAAATGAACAGCAGCAGGTCGGCCGCCACCGCATCGCGTGTGCAGATTTGCTCGAACGACACCACCCACGTCTTGGCCACTGCGTTGGTCGAGTTCGTGTGTCGCCCATCGTCGCGGAACTCTCTGCTCATGAGCTCGACCAGATCCTGCTCCGTGCTGCGCAGCAGCTGCAAATATCTCGCGATAGACGTTTTCTTGATAGCCAGATAGGAAGCGGCCTGCGCAATTGCGAGCGGCAGATACGTCAGCTCGTCGAGCAGTTCGGTCGTGGTCGCCGCATCGTAGACAATGCCCTCTCCGAGCCGCTTTTTCAACAACAACGCCGCATCCTGTTGGCTCATAGGCCCGAGTTCGAGATGGTTGCCTGCTGTCAGCTGCACTGCTACCTCTAGCGATCGTGTGGTGAACAGGATCACGCCCTTCCCGCTCTGTGGCAGATAGTCAACCACGCCCTTTGCCTCCCCGCTCTCGAAGAGGATGCCCGCGTCGTCGGCGTTGTCGACCACCACCAGCCACGTTCCCGCACGCTCCATACTCAGGTGCTGCCTGAACAGCACCTTTGCATCTTCCGTTCCGTCTGCTGCACGAGGTATGCCCAGTGCGCTCAGCGCCTTCGCGCACGCCTGCTCGAAGCTCTCCATGCTCAGGGCGGCCACCCAGAAGATGGAGACGTCGGGATGGTTCTGCTTCAAGGCGTACGCGAACTGCAGCGCGACCTCCGTCTTGCCCGTGCCGCCGAGTCCGACGATCGACATCTTGTAGCACTCCCGCTTCACGAGTTTCTGCTGCAGCACCTCGAGCTCGGCCGCTCGGCCGACAAACGATCGATTCTGGAGAGGGAGAATGTAGGACGTTGGCGTATGCGCTATTGCCCATCCTTGGTATCCAAGGCCTTGTCACATGTAAGCTAAGTATTTACCGGCACTATTGAATGGGTCTAATTACGCAAATCAGATGCCTTGAGGCCGCTCGCGACTGGCGCACTCAACGCCTTAGCAGCGGCTCTGACCTCGTTCTTGATCTTATCGTGCTGCAGATACTCCACGGTCTTGGCCTCAACCTCCCCCAGTTTCTTCCATTCCTCCATGCCGATGCTTTCGAGCCCTCTCTGAACGCTGAACCGATAGTAGACCTGAGGCGCATGATTAAACTTCACCTCAAGTTCGTGAGCAGTCTTCTCACAATCTGTGACCATTTCAGCGAAGAGCTCTATGAGCTCTTTTGGGATGAGTTTCTGCCAGCCCTTTGGCTCAGAATAGCTTTTGATGGTCGCAACACCAGCGCCAACACTGATGATGCATGCGATCGGCCTGTCACCGTACAGCTCATGCATTTCGTCTAATAGCGTTTGGGCTGGGTTGTTGAAACCAACGCCGCCGTCTAGGAAGTCCACGAGTCCAATCCTCATGCGCTTGAAGAATGTCGGTGCGGCTGAGGTTGCTCGCCCAGCCTGCCAAATTCGGAGATCTTCCTCTTGTCCGACGTCTCCGGTATCATAGGTTCGAAACTTCCTGACGGTTACGCCACTCGCTGCCTGGGCCGCTCTGGTACACACAAAGCTGAACACTTGTCAATTTCACGTTACCGGTACGCAATGTAAATACTTACACTTTACATTTCTGCTGGTCTGGCGTTTCTAATAAAGGCAAATCGGCGCGCTCTGCCGTGGTGATCCGCCCAGCAACGTTGGACGCCTCACAATTCACAATGGTCGCCTTCATCAATTCCTCGAGATTAACTGCCGAGAACTTCCCCTCACTAGCATGATGTTTCGGCTTGCTGAAGATCTTCTTGCAAAGAACCTTGTACACATCCTTGACTTCTTTAACACTCATCCTCAGCCTGCCTAGCAGAATAGCTACAATGCCCCCTGTACTTGTGCCGCATATAAGATCGAAGTAGTCGCACGGCTTGGGCAGTGTCTCAAGGTTGAGTTCTTGCTTGACTCGCTGCATTAGTTGTTCGACAATGATGATCTCGGAGTAGCCTCGTATGCCACCGCCATCTATCGTCTTGTCATTAACTCGCTCGAGCTTTCGAGGAGACCGATGGTTATGGCGTCTACTCACCAAGCGCTAGAACACGTAACGGCGTAGCCGCTCGATCAGCTTGAGCCTGCACCTGGTATTGCGCTCCATCTTGCACCGAAATTGGCCCTGCGTCTACAGCCTGATCGCCGTCCATGATGGCATTTAGTTGTATAAAGCCCCACTGCACAGAAATCCGCTGCACACTGTGATATGGGCCACATCAATCTGAGTAGAGAGCTTGACTTTGCAGTAAACAAAGGGTGGTGTTACGGGGAGGAAACGGGCGAGGAGATAGGAGACGAAGGCTGAAGCCTGAGGTAGGAGCCTATCTATTTTTAGCTCCTCGCGAAGGTTGAGTTCCTTGAACTGCGATCTGAGCTAACCCGATCAATACTACAAAGGTGTAGCAGGTCGAACACTGCTCGGTAACTCCGTCGATCATTGATTCTCCGCCATACCACGCTTGGTATATAAGACAAGGAAAGTACTATATATAGTATATTTGGGAGCCATTCTACCATGGTATCAAGTTCATATCTCCCATGATGATCGTATGGACTGTGCAGTCATATTCGAAAACGGATGGTTAAAATCAACACATACTTGGTGCGGGCCGCAGTAGTTTTAATTGTGTTTGTCTACGCTAGCGTATCCCCCATTGAGATTTGTATGCAAGATCTGCTGAAGTGGACTTCATCCGTGAAGTAAATAGATCGCCAGAAGCTGGTCAGTGTCTTGTTAAGATGGTATTTGGCATATTTTGTCCGGTCTTCGGCATTCTCATCGTGAAGAGGGTGGACCAGGTTCCAGGACTCATTGAAGTAAAAGAACCCATTTAAGCGACGATATACACTTGAAAGTATTTGAATTGGTATAGTTACTGAAGTAATCAGACACTCCTGGCAACAGCTGCTCATCTGATGAAAAGACGCCTCCTTGCACTAGCCTGCGACATCATTAAGCTAGGTAATTAGCGAGTGGCTCACAACAGCTCACAGCTATCGGAGCTTTGCGCTATCGGGATCCTGGCTTACACGCTAGACGGACAAATGAGGTGGAGACAGAATCGTTACAGTGAAACACAGATCAAGGCGCCTGGTGCCTACAACCCTTCCGTTGCGAGCTGTCACCAGCTTCAGTCATGCCTTGGTCCATGAGCGCAAGCGTCCCTTACACAAGTCCAATACTGTGATCAAGCGCATAATGACAGTGCGATCAAGGCCTCCAGAGGATACGCCGAGGTCTAGCGATAGATTGATCTACTGAAAGACGGAGCATGCTAAAATAGTAGCTTGCACAGTGCAGAGCGCCAGCACCGGCGGCTAAGTGCGGCCCGCTAGCGCCGATCGTACCGTCGCGCCAGGGCGTGCGCCTGCAGCCTTGTCCGCTGGACGACCACACACACACACACGTAGATGTTACGAACTGTAGAGATAATAGATAGGTAGAGGTACATGTAGCTACGGCTCATCAGATCGCGACTTACTAAGCTACATGCACCGCTTCCTGTAGAGCGCTAGCACTTACTAGGTAAGCGCCTTTCTGAGCGGCCCTGCGCTCAGAATAACTGAGCCCGGAAACTGATATCGGTCACCACCGAAGTTGCACCAGACACAGAAATGGTGTCACTATAGAGGTAATTGTGCCTTGTTTGCCTCACAAGCAATGGCAGTGATTAATTAGAATGATACTTCAGGTCACTGCCCTTACCGATTTAATGTATACCAACCGTTTCATGTGCTTCTTTCCATCCCGATTTGGCTTAGGTCATGCTAACTTGTTGTTTGTCTCCGTCTTGTGCTTCCTCAACAAACGGCTAGATGCAGAGACGCAACGTATGACATCTCATTACGCTGGCTCCTATTCTAAATAATCTGGATATATATACAGAAACGGCTTTCAATTTATCCGTATTGTTCGTTCAACTGACTCGCATGACCCTTCTGAGTAACCAGCGTACGAGACCATCAATGTCAAGGTATGTTTGCTACCTAAGCTGAGCCACCGTGATATTTAT
>NW_022983511.1:0-3741 GCF_010015735.1 Aaosphaeria arxii CBS 175.79
TTTTGACGGCGTAGGTGGAATAGAGCTTTATTACGACAAGGCCCGAGAGTTTTGGAGGACCTTTCGAATGAGATTTCCCCATGCGAAAAGGGTGGTTGTTAACAGCAATAGGGAAAAGAGGTACGAGAGATATCAAAACGATGAGCCTATTGCATATGCTCTAAAGATACTTGTCGAGACATGCCCAGTTGACCTGGAGATTTCGGTTTTTGTACTGGTAGAGATAAGTCCTGGAAGGCAGACTGTGCTTCCTGATGCGAAGAATTGGCACAGGGTACTCTATCGTCTTATAGATAATGGTAAATGGAGGAAACTTGCGTCTAAGTTTGAACGCAAGACCGTTCTTATGCCTCGTAGGAGATTTAATGGGCTGGCTGGTAAATTCAACAGACTGCTCCATGAAGAAGAGACGAATCAATTACAACTTACAGGCCTTGGGGTAGTCGCAATCGAGGCTTTCGATCGACAATACTTTAGCAAGGAAAATCCCGAGCCATTTCGTTGCCCTACGGGTCAATGCGAAGTCTACTTAGAAAAGGCTGGGCAGTGGACGCAGCATGCTTGTGAGAGACATGGGGCCGACTTGTATATGAAACAACCTGAGATTCTACCTTCCACATTACCACATGTTTTCGAAGAACGTAAAAACAGTCTGATAAAAGGGAGGGGAGCGCGACTAAGGGAATTCAGAAAGATCCATAATGATTGGAATGAGGAAGGGGGTAAGAAGAGACAGGAGCTAGAGCGGGGTTGGATTCATCAGTTGGATAACGACGAGACATGGAACACAGGGGTAAAGGGAGAAGATAGTAAGCTCTGGGAAAATTTCATTTGGATGATGGGTTTTCCAACTTTATGTATAGAATAGATACTAACTAGAGGCTGGATATCTTTATATAGAGCTATAATATTATCTCCTCACACGTTATAGCCTTACCTGGAGAAATGCTTGTTCCAGCATATTTTGCTCTTATATCTCAAATACCAATAGCTGAGGATTAATCTTTTAACTCTAATAAGACATGTGTTGCAGAAGAAAAGAATATGTCGCATTACAAGAACACACACTCTGCCCTATGGCTGTAGTTTGCTCTAAGCGATTAAAGAGCAACTAATTTCGCGAATCTTTGTGCTCATGCACGTGTCATACTTGCGCAACATTCATGGCAATAAAGCTTGGTAGAAGAATAAAGAATAATCGAATTGCGTATCTATACATAATAAGAGAGTGTGATTATCTCCAAACAAAATAAAGACAAAGGAAAGCATCCTGGCAGCGCCTGCCGAGTACTTCGTTTCTATATCGCATACATGCTTCGCTCTAGCTATGAACTACGCCTGAGGCAGCACACCCTGCGCAAAGGGTCTCTCTGGATCATTGTAACACCGCTAGTTGCTATCCTCGCTGAAGCCAAGTCTAATCGTACCGACGTGGCTGTTAGAGCCGTCGTAGTACATGCCGAGTTGTCCACCAACTGCGGCCATATGCTTGGCGAATTTGGCCTGCTGCGAAATGTACCAGTTGACCTCCGACGTGCATCCATCTCTTGAATCCATAAGCCTTGAAATACCTGATGAGCATAGATAGCGTACGCCATTAGCTACATCCTTGATTTGCTCTTTCGCAACGGCTGCAGGTGGGTAGAAGTCGATCGCCATTGTGAGGAGGAGCTTCCGACCATTGTGAAGATAATTGCTTTGATCGTCGTGACCATTGGCGAACTCTCTGGATGCATATGCGATTCCACCATCCTCATAGAGGCCTGTTTTGTCGATTATAGCCATAGCGTCATTGCAGAGGCCCTCAGCTGCCTTTGTAACGTCTTCGACCCATACAAATTCATCGTGTAATTAGGTAGGGTGTCCAGTTTCGTCCTGGCATACCGACTTTTGATCTAGGCCCATGAAAGTTCCTAGTGCCTGGATCTTGTCCATCAAGCCACGAGACAGCAAGCCGGTGTCAAAGTCGTCTTCAGTTTTCTGGGAGGCGAGAGCTTGCGCTGCCGGAGCACGAGCTCCAGAAAAGCAGGCTCGAAGCTGTTCCTGAGTAGGATCACCTGCCTTTGGGAAGCTTGGAAATGTCTTTCGTACGCAAGCGACGAAAGGATCATTCGGCGTAAAAGCTGCCCTTGGCAGCTCTTAAGCTGGAGCAGCGGAAACAGATACAGCGGTCATTGCCAGAACATTGAAGAATGATGTGTTGTACTTCATTTTGGGGTTCTAGTAGAGAAGGATTGAGAGATGATAGTAAAATTGATGAGTTGCGAATTTAGCTGTAACAAAGGTGGATTGAGTGCTTGCTTTTTCTCTAGCAAAGTAGAGAAGATTTCTCATTATATAAAATATCTCTGGCATGTCTTTACCTCTGTCTGTCTTGCACTTCTTTGCAAGCGCTGACAAGTGGCGTGCAGTGGCACAGGAGCACATTCACGGATATCAAAACGCAATATAGCAAGCTTGGAAATAACAAGCAGTCATCCTTGCCTCAATTTCAAAACAGAACCTAGTCTGCAGTCATTCTAAGATGAGGCATAGCAATAAGGACCGAACGGAGTTTTTCGACCATCAAGGGCTTGTCCGTGATTGCTGCTACACAGCGTTAACCGTGCCATACGGCGTGAACAGTGCCCTACGCAGTGAACGGTCCCATAAGGCGTAAATGATGCTACACAGCGATAACAGTGCCATACGGCGTGAACGGTGCTATACGGCGTGAACGGTGCTATACGGCGTGAACGGTACTATACGGAGTGAACAGTGCTATATAGCGTGCTATACAGCGTTAACGCTGCTGTACGGCGTCAATGTTGCGGGTAAAGGACGTTAAGAAAGTCAGGTTGTCTCTCCTAACCTTGCGCAGTGGCAATCCCAACACTACGCCCCCTGGTACACTCCGAAATCTGCCTGACTGCCTATCTCTATTACGGACCAATTCAGTAGCTCTACTGCGGTCTAAGCATGAGAGTAATCCTATCTTACTTCAGTTAATATCTATCCTCAATATCCTCATTCCTTGTGTATATAAGATACACTTCTATAGTAAAGCAAAAGGTATCATCACATCTTGTACTATCTAAAGCACTGAAACTACACGACTCTTTTCAATCGTTACTCCACCTCCAAAACCTCTTACCATGCGTCTGCTATCTGTCTTAACAGCTACTGTGCTCCTTGCTGTCAGTACGTTTACGGGCACGTTTGGCGTACCTGTAAGCGGGGCCGATGTTCAATCACAACTCTCGCAAAGAAGTGGGCTCTCTAAAAGGGCCCCACCCATTCCTATGGACGAAGTTGCCTATCGTACATGGCAAGGAAAATTGCCGCCAAATGTCTTCATGCAGACAGAAATGCCAGACCACCAAATCAAGGCCTACGCGAAAGCTACATACGATAAGTTAGTAAAGAAAGCATCGCCTATATTGGTAGCTGTTATATAGGTTCCTGGAGCAGGCCTTGCTGCAGGGACCATATGGCACGGAAGCAACAGGGACTTTGAAACCATCCAGCTACTGCTACACCACACACACGAGCTCTCGTTACTCACCAGGAATACATTTCATTCGGAGACCCAGGGTCAAATCCTCCTTTAAAGTGGCATGCTGAGATTGTAGCTGCACAGAAAGCAGAGGTTGAATTCGGGCGTAGCATGAGAGGCGATAGTAAATGGCCAGCCGGATCAAAGATCTGTATATATGGAAAGCTGCGCAGTTCTAACAGCAGCCCACGCTACTATCCTCCCTG
>NW_022983512.1:0-3518 GCF_010015735.1 Aaosphaeria arxii CBS 175.79
AGCGTAATTGTGAAAACATTCGGCTTATTTATAGCTATTCAGATAACAGAACTTAGGAAATAGGCTTCCTCCCTGGTAGTACCGAACTCTCCTAGAGTTCTTTGGCGATTGAATACAAATAGACGGCGTTTGTGCCAGAAGTATGAGCGACCATTGCAGGGTGAATAGTGCAGTGACTTCTTCTCGGCATGTTCCGTGGATGATATGAGATCTACCTTCGCGAGGGAAGTGCGTGCCGATCGTGCAAACGGCTGAGCGCAGACCCAGAAAATGAGCATATTATATGCTTCATCGGTAACTATAGGGTACCTCAATCTTTGAAGCTATAGGTGTGTTAAGAGTCAATATTGTCGCTCAGGACGGATATACTGACAATAGTAGGTTTCCAGCAATTTCTCCAAATATTCCGAAGCATACTTCCCAAATAACAGAAGCAACCCACAGGTGCAGAGCACCCGACCATAGATGCTTGTGCCACCAGTAAGAAGGGACCAAGTCGGGGAGGTCGCAGGGGCGAGGCCGGGGAAGAAGAAGCCTAGAAGGGGATCTGATCGAATAGGAAAGATTGAATGTGGGTAGGGCTAGCGTTGCTTACAGACAGCTGTCTGCCATCCTGCCAAGGCCGCTGTTACGTCACGTGACCGACTGACCTAATTCTACCCCGCGCATCGTCGTCCCACCTTGCTGCACTTCTTCAAGCCCCTTCCTCCCTTGCGCTGTTGATTGCTTGGTCCGAGGTGCTTGCATATCTTTGCTGTGCGTAACAACTTGCTTTGCAAATGTTACAGAGTAACAGACAACTGCCGTTACAGAGCGATCTCGGGGGCTTGGCGCGGCCGCGAGCCGCGAGACGCGAGGGTTGCATGGGTATATGTCTGTGAGGCTTATAGCAGGCTTTAAACTGCTTGTTCTCACCTATTTATTCTACAACCTGCTCACTGTTCTGATTTCATTCGCACTGATTGAAAGAAGTGAGTAATCGTAATTCAATCCTACTATTAATGTATTAACGAAACGATCTTCTAGGTCAGCTTTACTACCCAACACAATTCATCACTCAACGGGCAAGATGCAACAATCTAAGATGGAGCAATTATCGCATCCTCCAACCAACTTTCTCAGCCTCCCACGAGAGATTCGCGACCGCATTTACAGCTTTGCTTTGCTTGCGTCTACATGCGTCGTAGTATGGACTGGTAGATGGGTGTGCATCAACAAGTTCGACGACCAAGGCGTTGATGTTGATGGAAAGACCGCATTAGAATATCGGCGCATTGTGGACAACAAAGCTACAGCCTCGAGTATACAACACCTAGCGTTAAATCTCCTCTGCTGTAACAACACTATTGTAGAACGGGAAGCTGCCATGACCTTCTACACCAACAATACGTTTTCCTTTCTTGGGGACCACAACTGGGACCCTATTGTCTCCTGGCTTGAGGCCATCGGTGCTCGGAATCGAGGTTATATTACCAAACTCAACGTAACAGCGCGGCGGCCGGACCAAGCATGGCAGCGGCGTGACGGAACGCGTGTCAAAATCCCCAATCTCAGAGAGGAGCTTTATCAGCGTAACCCTCACTTGTATCGCTCACCACAATCAACCGAAGAAGGTGAGGTTGAAAATATCAACCCAGCAATCGAAACGATTTTTGCTATCCTTGGTAGTCGGGATGCTTGGTCAACCCTCAAGTTGCAACTACTGCTAGATCCTAATTGCCTTCCCGGTGTTGAGCTTCTGGACGATGACCAGAGTGCGTACGCTCAGATCTTCACCATGGACCTACCAAATTTGATAGAAAAGTTCCGTGTAGCTTATACAAGCCAGAGTGAAAATCGTGGTCATGTAGAGGTACTGTGGGTGGGCGAAACCCTTCGACATGAGTTTATCAACAAGAGGAGCCTGATTCAAAAGCAGGGATGGGAAATTGTGGAAACTAGAGAGGTAGAAACGCCTCGGCTTTGGACGCCTCCTCCTGGTCATGCGCCACTTGGACCGATCCTCAAAGTGCGATTTACACTGAAGAGACGGGTCCAAACAGCTGTACTTGTAGCAGAAGATCCTAACCCATATTCTTATCTTGGATATTTCGACTAGGATGTTGGCTAGCATAACCCTACCCTATTTTTTTAATACAAAAGTGTTGGAATTTAATGCATAGTATTGTGTATAGATGCCTCTATAGTAGGGAGCATTACAGGCATAACCTGTAATTAGTAAATAGGTAGGAAAGATAGATATTTAACTCTATTAATAGGCCTCTATAGGTAGGTAGATAATACCTTAAACTCTCTTAGTAGCCCTAATTGTAATGGGCTGGTGCCCAGGAGATATACCCTGGATGAGACCCAGTGTAGTAATCGCGATAAAGCACCGTGAGAACAACTAACGACTACCAGCTGCCCGTCGAGGGCACTTGGTGGCCAGTGTAGTTGAGTACTTCTCCTGAGTTTCCTAGTTAGAATTAGCGTGGTTTTCGTAAGGGATTCTTATAATCCCTACTCGAGGCTCTCTAAGACCTCTATCGAATTCATTACTGTTATCAGGTATCTGCAAGCTCTTAAGTATATTAGAATTCTATAAAAGCTAACTACTGTCTGCCTTTTTCATTCTTACATTCTCTACCAAACTTCTACCTCCCTTCAGTCATGAGTCTCCAGACACAGACACAACCATCACGGAAAAAGAGAACACCAGCTGATCGATTGCACCAAGCTGTGCAAAATGGTTTTACGCCTGAGAGCTCGTCGTGTAACGACAAGCCAGTCTACAAAAAACTTGCTCACTTGACTAAACGCCCATATAAGGACATGCTAGAATTATGGCAGCAGTAAGCCTGATAAAGCAATGCCCAACATACGCTATAAACCTGCTAACATATTCTTAAGCTACCTCCAAAAACATCCTACTAAGGATCCAACTCAATTTAAGACGCTTGAACATTTCTTCGAGATGGTTGCGCGCCAGTCCCGCGGAACGCTCAACAATGGGCAGTCGAAACATGCAACTACACATAGTCTGAAGACACAAGCTCGACAACTCCGAGGTGCTCTTAAAAGAGCTAAAGATCAGGTCAAGATTGAAAAGGAGGTTTTAGACATGATCTGCAACGTAAGTAACCTTTAAATCAATTATTAGTGTTGTAGTTCTGACAACATTAGTATATTGACGGCCCATTAAAGGAGAAGTTGAACTTGTCTTCTGCACGTAGAAAAGCTACTTACTTGACCATTGACAATTATGTTTCCATGATGGAGTACTACTAGGGCCCTGATCATCATACATACAGGCACGAAGGCGTTCGGATTCAGAATTCTGCCCTGTTTAACACCCACGCATACACCAGTGCAAGGTTAGCAGAACTGTGCCAGTCCATCTTTGAGGTCTGTTGCCTCTTCATCTTAATTATTGTCAAATACTAATAGTCTTACAGCATCTGCAATGCATCATAGGCTGGAAAGGCAGCGAACCTGACCTAAAGATTGGTTACACGCGAGAGTTTACAAAGGGGTTGTGT
>NW_022983513.1:0-3183 GCF_010015735.1 Aaosphaeria arxii CBS 175.79
ATATCCTCTACGCGTAATAGAAGCTGTCGGTACTAAGATAGGTAGAAACTCAACTTGGTATTACTGTTGAGCCAGCACAAGTTCGTCTTCTTCCACGCTTAGATGACCCCTACCGCTGGCGCGCGGTGCCTGAGAAGCAACATTTGTTCTCTAAGAATCTTAGTGATCATTCGATCGGGGCATACAAATCTCTCTGTGACGGCATAGGGAAGACCTTCGAGGCTGTTCGTCCTGACGAATGGAGTACTATGCGCAATGGAGATGATATAGAAGCAGTTCTGGGAACGTCTATGTTACCAACGGAAGCAGACATCGGCTTTACTGGCAAGATATCGCGACTCCAAAAAGAAAATTCTGGCCTAAAGGCAGAACTTGAAACGTATAAAAGTAGTCTGTGTATAGAGCAGCAGAAGCGATTAGATTTGGAAAACACTGTTAACTGTTTACAGCTAGAAATTGCGCAGACTCAAGCATATCTAGAAGAAAGTTTGAAGGCTGCTGAAGGCTATGTAACAGTGCGTCACCGCCATTTGGATGCCTTGCATCGAGTGCTCCCCATACTTGAAGAGTTGAGGCAGGACATCTCCGATACTTCCCTACAATACCAATCACTGCCAACGTCTTGCTAGAGTAAACGCGATCAAACAAGACACTTCTGCCCTGAATGAGCCCAAGCCTGATAAGCAACTTCTCGAAAAGCTAAAAGCTAGTAAGCGCTGCTCAGACTCTTCTCCAGGGCCATAATTGTCGAAGCTACACTTGCAGGCTTGATCACAAAAAGATTCTGTGTATCTACCCTCGACCTAAGGCAAACTCCATTAGTTTCGTTACAATCTACTTTTAAAATCACGCTATTCCCTATAGCCTAATCAACCGTTCACCGAAGGTCCATACTGTGATTGGGTCGTCCTTGAACTCAGGTGAAGCAAACTCTCTCAAAATGAAGTCATTCCAGAGCGCAGTACCAATAGCCAGACAGACGGCGCGCTGAGTCCAGCTTCGACGAGACAAAGTACGCGCGGCGATGCTTCTAGAATGTCTGCGAACACTCACCATTGAGATCCGTTTCTCGCCTCAGCGTCCATTCTGAAGGTTCTTTTCCAGCGTATCAATGTGCTCGTAGTCTATGTAAGCTTATACGACGTTGGTAAATTTGATTTTCCAGAAACGGTTCTCGGTCTTTGTGTAGAGCGGCGACAATAACTCGAGTTTGATTGCTTCATTGGCAGGCTTGGCAGACAGTCGACACACCGCTGGAATTTTGTTCCGCGCTACCCTACATCATTCCTGTATAACTTAGGCTAACTGGCCCCAAAGGCTTGTTGTTTCCGTTCAATCACGATACTTTCCCTGTCAACTTCCAGGCTTGATTGCTTAGTACTGAATTCGTCGAAAAGGGCATGCTCGTTGATCGGCCTATTGCTGGAATAGTGCTAGTACTGTTGAGCATGATACAATCAAAAGTATTGTGCTCAACAGGCGTGATAGTCTGTACAGTGTGCTCGAAAGACATTGGTATGACTCCTAAATTAGTTGCGGGAGACGATTTCTGTAGCATGCATTATGTGTCTCCTGGAAAGCAAGATCTATAACTTACTAATTAATTACATTACTCCAAAATGAATGGTCTACTATTCACGAGTGGAACAATGATGTCTGCCAAGAAATATCTCCCCCGACTTGTAGGTCCCTCAACAACGTATGACCCTCAGCCTCCTTGCAGTAAGACCAACTGTGAAGGATACAAGGATGTACACTTCGGCAAGTCTACCAAAAAGGGTGGCATCTGTCCTAAGTGTTAAGTGGAAGGTTAAGTAAGCTGAACTCAACGGTTTTGGGGGACCCAATCCATTTGCGATGTCCACCTAGACTTGAGTAGCATCCAGTACTGCTCTTGAACACAAGTTTCCGATAGCATCGCTCAGGATGCCTCAAGGTGCCAAGGCCGCCTGCACTCGATTTCGGAAGTCAGGCTTTTGTCCGTACGGCTCGAGCTGCAAATTTTCGCATGATGCAAATCACAGCAATCATGTTCACCAGCGAAGAGTAAGCCTTTCCAAGAGGCTTAGCTTATACTTATCATTAGTGTGTAGGGTAAAAGCACGCCCCAGCTTAGGGGACAAAAGGCCCAACAGGACTTGGAGGCGATATCTAAGTTCTTTTCGCACTATCCGAAGTTCGCGTATGAGGAAGAACGAGGCGTGGCGGAGGAATTTTACCGCATGTGCGATTTTTTCCACTGGGATCGAGATCACAAAGACCGTGACAAAGCACGATCAGCATTCAAAGATGCCATGGTCATTCGATTCAACAGCCTCTATGGGATCGATGTAGCTGATCTTGAGAACTGGCATAAACTTTGTATAGCTGTCTGCATTGAGCCATTGCCAGCAACTATTTCAGAATGCAAAGAGGTATGTGGTTCTAAGACCTTGTGACTCACTTTGATCTCATTCATGACTAGAGGATTAAAGAAGTACATGTGAATCTTGTTGACCTCGTGGATACCCCAGGGCAGGATGTAGAGCTATTTACGTCTTTGAACGAATTGAGGAACTATACGCTCGAGACTAAGAAATTCTTGCCGAAGAAATCTGCTTATGCGGGTGGCCTCCTGAAGTTCCTGCTTCGTGAGATCTTCTAGATTGGTTTTAGATTACAGATAAATGTAAAAAGAAATGGTTAACTGGAGAATACCGTCCTTCAAAATTTATAGTCGCGATCAGCCGAAAATGTAACCATCTGCAAAACCAGCCAGCCTCGCACACACTCGTTGCTCTCGAATTGCGAAAAGACATAGTTAGCCTGCCCTGGCTTCTGCTAGTTTAAGCAGCCTTTACATGCTCTAATGTTGTTCTAGCAAACTATATAAGGTAGCTAATATAAAGCATGCTAAATAGTAAACAAGTAAAAGTAATTACACAAGCAAAGATTCTTAGTATAAGCTCTCCGTCCTTTTGGCACGCATATCGCGGAGTACATTCCCTGATACTAACCTCGAAGGATGATCCGCTCTGAAGACGTGTGCTTTAACTAAGACTACATATTCCATAAGCTCTATAGCTCTCTTGGTTTCTCCGTTGGCATAGTATGCTCCAGCGAGTGCGTGCTGAGACGCTAGTCGGTCAGGATGGTCTTCTGCGAGCACTTCTGCTTCTATCGCCACGACGCTTTCTAGCAGCT
>NW_022983514.1:0-3111 GCF_010015735.1 Aaosphaeria arxii CBS 175.79
GCTTGTCGACTTTCTGCTCGCCAACACTGCCGTACGTCATGCCCTTCCTGTCCTTCCCGTCCTTCCCCGGCTGCCGCGCATATCCCGCAACGATTCGACCACAATGCTAATTGCCTACGCAACCACTCCATCTCTCCAAACGCTTGCTGTCGCTCTTCTATCAATCGCTGCCGCGCCGCCTGACGTTCGCGCTCTTGCTGTCGAAACACCTGTCTCTGCTGTTCCTTCTCTGCCTCTTGATCATCTGCCTCTTGATCATCTGCCTCTTGATCATCTGCCTCACTCGCGTCTGACACGTCCTCGTTCTCTTCCACATGATCCACATTTCCGCGGCATACATCACATTTCTCTTCCCCTTCTTCGCACCGTACTCGCTCGCTTCCCCGCCTATCCAAATATCCATCCAAAACCACCCTCCTACATTGCGCCAACCCATTCGGCCCTTCCACGTATGATCGAACCATCGCCTGCTCGGCTTGGGTCTGCTGGTCTTCGGCCCTCCATGGATCTCCTGCATGCGCGATAACAACCGCCTCGCTCGGTAACCCATCTCGCCCGGCCCTTCCACTCTCTTGCGCGTAATCCATCATCGAAAACGGCCAATCGACGTGGATGATACACCGAATGTCCGCTATATCAACCCCCATTCCTAACGCGCTCGTTGCAACTATCATCCTTTGCTTTCCGGCCATGAACGCTTCTACCATGCTTGCCTTGCCGGCCGCATCGTGATGGTACGCATCGCACCCTACCTCCTGTGCCAATCGTTTGACCTTGGCCACCGAATTCCCGTATATCACAATCTTGCCCGTCCTGTATCTCGTACTCTTTTGCTGTATCATCCGTGATGGGATCCCCTCTACCGCCCTTTTCCGCACCTCTTTGCCTATCGGAATCGCGCGGTACGATATGGTTATCCTTGTTGTCGCGGCCCGGAATATCTTCACCTCGTCTCGATCGAAATGCATGCGTCGGAACAAATGGTCTTCTTCACGCGGCGGCAACGTTGCTGTCAACAACACCATCTGCGTCTCTGCGCCTACCAACTTGCCCAACGGCTGCATCTCCTTGCGGAACGTATATCGACGGTTCAACACAATATGACACTCATCAATGACGATACGATCCAATCGCCGTGTTGCTCTCATCCGGTTCAAAAATGTCGTACATTCCACCTTGACGGCCGACTCGGGCGTTACCAATACGACGGCTGCTGCATCGGGCGGGCGGCGATTCTCCCACTCGGCACATGATATTCCTACTTTCTGACATCTGCGATGGATGTCTCCTCGCAACGCGATCAACGGGACGACAACCACGGTGGTACCACCTTGCTCGGCCCACGCTGGCAACATGAACAACATGCTTTTGCCTGCCCCTGTCGGCATCACGGCCACTACGGGGCTTTCGCCGGCTACCATGGCCTCGATCGCCTCTTTCTGTAATCCGCGAAACTGGGCTGTCTCGCCCATCATCCGCTGCAATGGCGTTGCCGTGTCCATCTTCCTCATCCGCATCCACCGATCCACCCTCGCCTCGTCTGCCTCATCCTCGTATGGCGCCCTTTTTCGCTTCTTGTATGCATCCTTGTCCTCTTGTACGGATCCAACCCCTAACAATCGATGCCAATCAATACTGGACATGCGGAACTGCGATCGTCTACTGGCCACTACTCCTGCCTGCTCCATCATCTCTCGTGCATATATCAACCCCGCGACATGTGCTGTGTGTCCCGCCTGCTCGTCCGCGGTCAACGCTGCCATGTTCTCTTCGCTCAATTCCTCCTTCTCTTCTCCCTCGTCTGTTTACTCTTCGCTCAATTCCTCCTTCTCTTCTCCCTCGTCTGTTTGAAATGCGCTTGACCCCCGTAAAAACCGGCGGCTTCTTGCAATGGCAATCTCTCGGTATCCCGCAATCGTGAATTCTTGTCCCAAACGAACCCGGCTCTCCCGTTTCCATGCTTCCCGGAATCGATCGGATGTCCACTTGCGTCCATTCGGGTCCGCTGCCCACATGTGTGATGACACGGCCTCCTTGTTCCCTATCATCGCCTCTAATCGCTGCTGGAATGGCAATACCAACCACAAATACCAAACCACCAACTCGCCCACCTCACGCGGCAAATATCGATGGATGATCTTGGTATCGCCGCTTATCTTGTACCCCTTGTGATATCGCGTTGCGAATACAACCATGCCGTCCTCGATAAACATATTGCGGTGGCCTCCTTTGACGGTACTACTATGCCGGATGCTCCCCAATTCCGGCCATCGGGCTGGCTGTCCAATTGATAAATGGGCTAATACTGCCAATTTGGCTCGAAACGCAATCACTCGATCCATGTACCGCTCCACCTCCTGCCTGTCCATTCCGGAACGGGTGCCTGGCTTCATGAAGTTGTCCCTGATCGGGATGTTCTTCCCGATACGCTCAAACAACCATTTCTCCCCGTGGACGGGCATTTGGGTCCGCTTGTCTTGTAAAAAACTCCATCCGGGCGTTGCATTGGTTGGATCATCGCGCAATGCGTCCCACGGGATACTGGGCACGGGTTCGGCGGCTGTACGGTTGCCAAACAACAACTCGTCCATCAATAATCGTCGACATTCCGCCGTCCATCCATGCACCATGCTGCGGAACTGCGCCATATTGAATGGCAAATCTTTGTACAATAATGTATCTTGTCCAACCCAATCGACATGACCTTGGGACGTCGTGTTGTAATGAATCTTCAACCCGTATGTTCGCAAATCCAACATCCATTGCATGGGCCCGTGGCTTCCTCTTACCATGAACTTGTCCATCATCTCTTGCACAAACTGCAAACATCCCTTGCGCCGGGGCTGCGGTGGCGTGCTGCTCTCATCGCTGTCATACGCGCTATCGCTGTCGAACTCGTTGTCTACCGACGGCTCGGACAACTCCAACGCAATTTGCACCACCATAAATCGGGATACCTTGATGACGGCTGACAATATGGGTGGATACTGCTCGGGGCCTTTCCATCCGTCTTGCTTGACGCCTAATACCGCCAATGCGCATACTAATGGGCTGTCGTACTCTTTACGGGTGATGGACTGATTGAACAACGCAACGCAAAACTCCAAACAC
>NW_022983515.1:0-3035 GCF_010015735.1 Aaosphaeria arxii CBS 175.79
AGGGTTACTATATTTCATAAGGAGGATATCAGGTTTTATAGTAGGGTTGGATATCAGGTTACTATCCGGTAACCGAATATTAATAGCCAGGTTTCGAGTTGGGTTAGGAACGTCTTGAGCGTCCCTTGTTTTCCTGAGAACTTCTCGGGTTTGGCAATCATTTTGGCCATTGCATTTTGTCTCATAGTGGCCAGCAGGGTTTTCGCTTCCTCTATCTGGGCATTCTGCTGCCTGATTTGCGCATTCTGTTGTTCGATGACTTGCTGAGGCGTCGGCGCAGGTGCCGTGGGTGTGGATCCTTGATTGACCATGTTGTCTTGAACTGTTGCTTCCTACAATGGTAGTCAATGTGTAACGACAGGTTCGACTTACTACACAAGGTAGTGGAGGGATGTCGCAGAGGTTTGTATAGGGTAAAGCGAGTATCAAGACACGATAATAACTCTGACTTATCCAAGGGGATAAGCTACTGTTGTACTGGTAAGGTGGTTCCAAAAGATCAGGTACAATTTGTTATTGACTACGAAGAACTCCTACATATGAAATCTGGCAATCTTATATATTCGTCCTCCTTCGTCCTTGCTCGGTTTGCTCAGTTCCCCTTGGCAACTGATCGAACTGAGCACTGCTTGGTCTGCTCAGTTCCCCTTGGCAACTGATCAGGCTGAGCACGTCATGTGATGTTCCATCACGTGACTTTTCTCTGGGTGTCATCAGGCTCCTTGAGTCCGATCTCCGACTTCCCTCCCACCTTCTGGCTCTTATAGGTTCCGGTATCGTAACACTAAGCCTATCTTTAGGGATAGATTATCAAACATCTTTATTATTTTATTCCTACCTTCTTCTACTTCTTCCCTACTTCTTCACTTTTATTCAAATACTTGCCCAATAAACCAACTAATGTTATTTCCCTTAATCCCTCCCTATCGTCTCTTCTTGCAAAACCACCTAATTATCTCTTCAAACTCCGGCCTTGAAACACCTGGAGATGCATGTAATCTCTACGATAGTATATATTATTCATAACGATCCTATACACTATTATTCTATAATCTTCCTCTTCTTTAATATATATTCGGCTCTAAGCCAGTTATGAAGTTCCCTTGCTCTCCCGTCATCTTCGTTTGCGCGTTTTCTACACATCCTTTTATTTTCCGCTAACCCTCCACCGTCATTTACAGTTTGACGTGGTGGGAGAATGGTTCCAAAACCAAGGCAGGTATGCCAATGCCTACTAAGGTCGCGGAATTCTGCACGAAGAAGAGCAACATGGCCAGCGCCCTCTCGCAGGTCACGCGCGTAGCAGCTACCAGCCATCCGAGTGCTGTGTGCAGCTTGCAGATCCATTGCTTTACTACTCTCTACATCGCCATAATCTCGTTTAAATTTACTGCCCTCGGGAAGATGCTTTCGGGATATGGCAATGGCAGAATGTCTCCAGAGTAACGTGTTCGCAGTCGTCTTTAAACCACGTTTAAACTCTTCAGAAATAACGTTTCCAAGTAGATAACTTGCCCACGGCTTCTCCTCCTCTTCAGCTCCAATAGCATCTTTCTGCCGTGTTCGTGGGCCTATGCTTGAAGGCCAAAAGAAGGACCCTAACGTACCTTGACCGGGTAAAGGTGCAAGGATTGAAAGCTGTTCTAGGAATGGGGTCACGAGCCAGAGATAATAGACAACCAGCTCGCTAATCTCTGGTGGGAGATACCGATGAATGACCTTTGTACTACTGAGAAGGCTGTAGTTTTTGTGATAGGAGGTAACAAAGGAGACAAGTCCATTCTCTACGAATATGTTGCGCCGTTCGCCGCGCGAAGAATTGCACCATCGGATTGTGAGAAGCTCCGTGCCACGGGCAGGCTGGCCGCTTGTCATGTGGATCAGCAGGAGGAGCCGCCGTAAGAATGCATACACCATGTTTTGATACTTTTCAACTTGCTTCATGTTCCAATGAAAAGTCTGCTGGTTTGAAAAGAAGAGCCTGCATAGTCGCTTGTTATCGCGTATCTGTCGCAGCAACCAGCGCTCACGACCGCCGAGTAAGCCCTCGTTCCGCTGATCGTCGAGGAAACTCCACCCAGCCTCAGACACGGTGGGATCGTCTTTGATGCCAGAGAGACGTAGGGGAGGCAGAGACTCTCTCCGTGCATCGGTGTCGCCCTTTGGCAGCAGAAGTAAATCATGCAGTTGCTCCTGGGCTTCTTCGACCTGATCTCGCAGAAACCAGCGCAAGTCGTTCATGGTCATCTCCAGGGACTTGTAAGAAAGGCTCTGCCCATCATCTGACCAAGATAGGAACCCAAGGCTTGTAGAAGTATCACGAATCCTTGCGCCATATGCGCGTAAGTTGAGAATCCAGTTCATTGGCGTCTCACTGCCGAATACCATAAAACGATCCTGCATCTCTGCAATGAGCTCGCTTGCAAATTGCGCCCGTCCGGCTTCATGGTCGTGGATTGCAAATTGAACCACAATCAGCTGGGCCATCTTTACCAGCGCTGACAGATCGGGCGTGCACGTTACCGCGGAGACGAAGCCATTGCGCTCACGATTGATCCCTAGCGCAGCAAGGAAAGCTACCACAATGCTCTCCGTGATGGGGCCCCGCAACTTGTGGTCGAGCAAGGCAATGCAAAGGGAGAGGCAAGCGCTCTGGTCTGCCTCGGGTGCTGACGCCGCTACGACTCCATGGGGCTTAGGAAGCTTTGCCAGTGCTTCGAGTTGTGTCGGTGTAAGCGTGTAAGTCAGCAAAGGTCCTTGACAAAGCACGGCAGACCGGTACACGAAGCATAGGAGTTTATGCCAGATAGCCATGTACTTTCGGTAAGTGCCCTCTTGGAGTTTCGTCAGAAGGGGACGCTTGTGCGGCCGATGGGGTATAAAGCTGGCGACGCGGTGCAGAGAGAAGACGTTGACTTTCTCCTCGAGAACGGATAGACGGGCAGCTTCTATTACGCCATCGAACGCCTGTAGTAGGGCTACAAGTCCGGTCTCCTGTGATTGCGGTGGTGCTAGTAGCTCTGTGACTGCAGATA
>NW_022983516.1:0-2860 GCF_010015735.1 Aaosphaeria arxii CBS 175.79
TGATATTCAGATCAATGTGTCGGAATTTGCCTTGAGGATTCTGTGCATTGGCTGACTTAGTGTAGTATGGGTAGGAAATCAAGGTCGGTTGTCGTCGAATCATTAGGTAGAACAGGTAGTATTCCAAGTCCCCTCGAATCAATCCTTGGAACAAGGAATGATACATGATTCTCCCCCATCCCAAATTCGATCGTCCATTGATCCTTCGCACATGGTAGTCGTACATTCGATACTCTTCATCCAGTATGTGGACTAACTCTGGGTCTTCGAACACCCATGAGAAGCAGTCGAACGTAAAATTGCCTGTTATCGCAATGAATGGAGAGCTTCCACATGCGCTTTAGGTAATATCTTCTGCAATCGGTTGAAATCTTCCTCAGAGAACTGGGTCGGGATCCTCAGTAGTGCGCATTGCTACATTAGGTTGCGGCGACAGGTTCACCGATGGGGATCGTCGAGAACCTTTCTTCATTGGCGTCACCACCCCAGTTGGCAATACCCCCTCCATTGCATCAATTTCTTCTTCATTCATAGTTGACAGAATCGATGAGGCACGAGAAGAAGGCGATGCCGCTGACGGAGATCGTAGTTCTCTGATCTTCTGTTGCATTGCTGGTGGTAAAACAAATCCTTTGTCTGCTTCTGGTAATAGTAATCCAGTATCCGCATTAACGACAAAACCGTTTTCCTTGGCCCATATAGTGGGAATGTGCTTTGCTGCCGTTGCTGCATGTTGTTCATGAAACTTCCTACGCTCGTTCTCCCGATCACTAGCATGCAGAGTTTCTTTTGCAAAGTGCTTGCCAAAGTATTGTCGAACCACTGATTCCAGTCGGATGAAATCTGCCCCAGTTATCCATCGTTCCTTTGACTGTCCCCTAGTTGGATAAACGATTCTTGAATAGAAAGCCGCGTTGACAATGTTTATGCAGAGATCCCACGGAACCCTCTTAGCTATAATTGCCAATCGAGTAATGCTTGTCCGTCCACTCCAACCATTTGGCTGATAGACCCCAAAGACCTTGTCTCGAAGTGATTCCCCGATCTTACCCCAGTTGTCCACGACTGCCTTTTGTGCTGCACCTATCTCTTTCAATTGTTTGTCCTTGTAAATCTTGACATCTGCAATGAACGAGTGCTTCTCTCGCCACAAGCGTCGCCCTTCTTCTTCATCTCCATTGCCATGAGCTTCCATCGCAGCACTGTCATTCTGCACATGGTTGTTGAATGCCATAACCACGTTCATTGTCTCGAAGACGAACTGCCCAAGTAATTCCATTTGCTGGTTGTAGTAATCAACTCTGGCAGCTGGCCCCATTTCTCGAGCGACGTTGACTGCTTCGAGAACGGTAAGGTTGCTGACCCATGGTAGTTGGAAGTTGCGGTACTGCTGTAGTTCACCACCTCGATCTTTCAATTACCACTCCTGGTTGCCATTCTACCGAGCCGCTCGCTGGTTCGGTGCCAGCACGTCTAGGTGTACTGGGAGTAAGAGGAGGAGGTACATTTGATCGTGATCTTAATGCTCGTGGGGTTGATGGTGTCGATGGTGGTTGGTTTGACGCCATCGCTTCTTGGTTCGATTCGTGTTTTCAAGAAAGGGAATAGAGAACTCAGTTTCCTGGAGGCGGGTGGGGGGATTATATCTGCCTGTCTCACCGCGTTTTCCACTCTTGATTGTTGAACAACCCACCGCCTTTCGTTTGTATTCCTACTTCACTTTTTTCGACGCTTCTCTTCTTTACTGGTCTGTCGCGCCCACCACCGCCATATAGACCCGCTTTTTGCAAATGCCGGTGTGGTTAATTGGCCATTACTGTTGATTGGCTGTTCGCACTGACGACCAGCAACAACTATTCCCTTCATCATTTCTTTCTATCGTTCTTCTTGGGTTTTTCGCGACCATTTATATTAGTATTGGTGGTCGCGTTGCGTCGTCCAATAGGGATTTGGCAGGGTAGTCGGTTAGCGGTACCCTGTGAAATCTGATTGGCTAGGCGCGTCGGCGTTTTCTCGGTTAATCCTCTTCCACCTTAAGAACGTTGCACAGAGTTTCGATCGACATATCCCTCTATAGACAGCACCATTCCTCCCTAGGTTTAAAAGAGTCGTCCCTTGGCTCTTAGTCGTTTGATTCTGCATCTGATTCGGCATGGAATGTTTGATATTGAGAAAGATCTATGCTGTGGTCCGGGATGATAACCTTCGGGTGTCGATTATTAGGATGGTTCTCTGTGAGAGTGTCCAGTTGCTGTTCCTGAATGTCTGCTGAAGAATATTGATCATATGTTTCTGGGTTTGAGCGTTGCTTATGTGCTTTTCGTTGCAGTGCCAATTCGAGCATTCCTCTATCAATATCTGCCATGTCCTGAACGCTTCGTTGAAAGAATTTCTTTAACTTGTATCCTGGTGTAGTGTGTCGAAAGGTTGCTCCATCCAGATCCTCTAATTGGTAATACCCTTTGTCCTGATATGCAGCTCGAATTCGATATGGCCCTAACCATCGTCGGTGAAGTTTCTTTGCTTTGGACATGTCAATCTCTTTCAAGGAATCCCATAGCAAGACAAGATCCCTATTGCTAAGTGTATCATGATTGATTTCCTTAGTAGAATCCCAATACTCTTTGCTTTGTTGTCGTAGTCTTCTTGTTCTTGCAATTGCTTCCTCAACATTCTTGTCCCTTAAGTCTAATTGCATAGCGCGAATCCTTAGTAAATCTTCCCTTGTTTTGACATTGGTATATGGTAATGTCTGCCAGGTTGGCATGCTAAGTTCTATTGGTAGAACTGGGTTTTGCCCAGTAATCAATACTACAGGTGCATATCCTGTAGGGTTGTGTATTGAGCACCTGTCGGACCA
>NW_022983517.1:0-2572 GCF_010015735.1 Aaosphaeria arxii CBS 175.79
AAAGCTAGGGAGGTTCTACAAACTTTACGTGTTCCATATTTCAGCCTTGAATTCAGGAACAGAGATCTATATGCTCCACTACTTCCCTATAACTATCAAGAAATCAGTAGTGATCAGTTAGCTATTCAAGCATTTAATCATGAATACCTAGAAAGAGCACTTTCGATTGTCCCTGAAACTATTTCTCAAAGGCGGTACTTACGTATGCTTCAGTGCATACATGCAATTGGATCTGAGAGCATTCTTCGTTCACTCCAATCAGACCTTACTGAGCCTGTGAATGAGGACCAGAACTTTGAGCCTGGACTTACTCACCTAGTGCACATACATAATCTTTTGGATAACCAGAAAGGGAAAAGCCAAATTCAAACTGCAAGGAATCGCTATATCCAGTATTGCTACTACCAGACCTACTCAAATATGGTAGAGTATTGGGCAGAGAAGAAAACACTAGGCCGGGCGGAAAGAAATCACCAGTCTGCCCATTGTCGTACCGAAACATACAAAAAAGGTCTAAGCAAACTACCTTCAACCCCAGAGACTAGCTACATTTCGCAGGTCTTTTCGTCCCTAACGGCTAAAGAGCGTTCCCAGAAAACTTCTTATATGATAAAGCTTGCACTTGTCCGAGACGTCTGCAAAATTTACAAGAGAGAGGAGCACGAAGTTAAGGATGCGATGGCAGCATATCTCAACGTTGGCAAAATTATGCACTATGTTTTGCAGGGACAAAAACATCTAAACCCCGAGATCCTACTGCTGTTCCCCGGGCAAGAAACCCTCAGTCCAGCATTAGATTTAAGCCACCTTAACATTAAACAACTATTAAAACCAATAAAACTCAAAGAGTAAGTATAAAAGCTTTATGTACCTTGACATAATCTAACACAAGTAAAGTATCAATAGACTTAGTATGGCAGAGGCACAGTGGTTTGGGTGCGCTTTACAAATTTTGAGACCAGAGCTGATGGGCGAGATACCAACGACAAAAGCCATTAGCCTCCTGTCAGGGAGTGCTACCTGTGTAGACGAACGACTACCATGTAATTATTTACAGAAGCCGCTTCACTTCCTTCAGTAAAGAATAAAAAAGGTGCCTAGACTATCAGCCTCAGAAAAAAGTGGCAGGCCAACAACTATATAGTTCCAAGTATATAGTTCGACGAGTGGACATTCTCAAAGGATCAATACGAACTTTTCAATCATGTCCTTAACATATCACCCAGTCGACGATAAAGGCGATGTACATGTTATAGTGGGCCGCTATAAAATTCAAGTTTCTTCTACGAAAATGTCCACACTGTCCAGTAAATTCGAAGAATTGCTCTGCGCTGGCGATGAAGTGTCTCTCTCAGAAGATCCTGACACTTTCCTCCGCATCTGCCAGTCAGCCCACGGCATTTTCGTTCCTCAGGCAGATATCTCAACATATGGACTCGTAAAGCTAGTAGAGATCATTGAAAGATATCAGATCAAAGCCACTGCCCAAATTTATGGGTTGGCCGAATTTTGCTGGATCGTTCAGACTTTAGAGCCCGCCAAGCTGTCAACAAAGCAGATAACCCATCTTCTACAGGTAGCAAAAGTGCTTAGCGTTGCAAAACTCCGGCAGTTTCTACGTGACATATTTTTGCATTATCGCATTGATACTGGATATTTCTTCCAGGAAGAAGAAAAAGAAGAAGAAGAAGGACTTCATCTGTTACTAGGTAAGAGAGCATTGCAATAATTACAAATCAAATATTAAGGCGACTCTATAGCAAGTGCAGTAAACTGTATTAAGTTTACACATAATAAAGTGGCATGCAGCCTGCTGAAGTACTATGAAGCGGCTAGCTACCAACATGATTCCAACGCTGAATATGCACAGAACATGTTTGCTATTGGCATCTGGATACTGGAAGAGTACCCAAGTTTACATATCATCCGCAAAAAGCTGAACAGTGTCCCGTGCAGACATTACGATGCTGGGATCGACAGAGGTATTTGGGATGCTCTTGGAATTATCGCCCAGGCAGAAGAAGACTTTTCTACGTCGATAGAGTGGGCTACTGGCAACAGTGAAAAGGATTAGCGTAGCTATATGGTAACAAAAACACAAGTTGCGTGATCAGGAGAATGTATATCACCGAGGACACTGATGATGACCCCGATGGGACCTGATCATTGCTCTGGAGCTGGAACGTAAATTTCCCGTGTCAACAACATGCGGACTCTGTTATCCAGGCTTCTCGGGAACTGCAGTGGAATTATTTCATAGCAATCAATCGGGTATGCCATTTTCATTGCGACTCTTCGGCTAGTTTTCCTCAGCATTTCCCTCCAATTTTCTAAAATGAAATTCGTAATTATATGATCCTCATCACCATGGACTGGAACGATGTTCGCAACTCTCCATATGAGCTGAATTTCCTTGGGTTCTGATCGCATCGAAAGATGCAAGACATTCCCAACAGAATTCATAATAGCATACCGAGCCTAGTTTGTTTCAGCCTCTGAAAGCTCGACCATAAGGCAGTGAGTATACGTACAGGTCATGTGATCGCATCCCCCATTCTTCTCGATATTCCGA
>NW_022983518.1:0-2453 GCF_010015735.1 Aaosphaeria arxii CBS 175.79
CCGTACAGGCAGCAACGCCTTTTCCATCCCTTTTCACCTCCCCAGCCAGTGTCAGGTAGCTTACATAACTCGAGCAAGAGCTTGTCTGTCCTATGGTTGGCTGCTTGGCCTTGTCTCTCTCACGCGTCCTCCGTACACACCGCAACACTGCGCAAACTATCAACCGCGACAATTTACAATCTCTACGCCTTCGCCATGCCGTCTCCGCCAATGTTGAGTGAGGAAGCCGTCCAGCATGTAGGTCGATGATTCAGGTCAATGTACCATCATGCTAAGCATGGTCCAGCTCCACCGCGCGTTTTCCACCGCGCAACTTTACATGGATAAGACTGCTGCCGCAGCCACGCTACTCGTAGCGGCACTCAACCGTACGATCCCCAGATCGTTGTAGGCGTCCATAGTACTGACGACCTGCCTAGTTGCATATGGAGATGATTTATACGACATCATTGCCTATAACGCCACGCTCGCGGACGCGTCGCCAACCTCAGACCCGCGCCGGACAACGCTTCAGCCGGAGGAAATCGAGGTACGCAGTGCCACGCAGTGCAGAATCGAAACACGGAAGCAGCTCGCGAGAGGGTTGCAAACTCTTTATACACGTAGGAGCGTGGGCTGATTGTTCGTGTTGAATCTAGGTCCAGAAACCGCCGCCAATGCAAGAACGTGAGGCAACCCGCAAGATGGAAATCGACGAACAGACACTGAGAAAGAGAAAAGGAGAACCAGAGCGTGGCACCTTGTCGCCGTACAAGAGGGCCAAAGCTTCCTGAGCGGTGCACTGGAGCGCCCCGGAAACGATGCGAGTCCGTGGCAAGCGAAACAGTCGTCACGGATACACGGGAATCAGTTAGGGAGGAGCAGGACCATGGGAATGGCAGGTTGACGATGAGTAGTAGGCGCGTGTAGCTCTGTGACGAAGGTCTCTATAGAAGTAGTCCAGCCTGTAGCTATTGGGCCGTGTTCATATGAAAAATCTACACTAAACATGATTCTGTATGTAGGAGCCGCGGACTGAACCTATGCCAGCGTCCGGTCTCTTCCTGTCCTCCACCGTGCGGTCACCAATTCTCCCCTCCGAGCATGTCTGCCAGCCGTGCGAAATCGTCGCAGGTTCCCTTAAGCACTATGTCGAAACAGGCCATCACGTTCTGCTTCGGTAGCTCCTTGTTGATCCATATGGCCAGGCCGATGTTTTTGCGGACAACTTCGGCCATGCTTCTCACCAGGTCGCGTGCGCCAGGCACGTCCAATGCCGTCCCGGCCACGATCAGGGCATCAGGCATGGCCTCGAGATCGTGTGCATGAACCTTGCCGATGGACTCATTCTCCCAATCGGCCTCCTGGTCGTACAGGAGGATGCGTGGGCGCAGTCCCCCAGGGTTTCGACCTCTCTTGCCGGCGGCGACACGCTCATCCTCGGCGATCTCGCACAGCCGGCAGACGGGTGGCGTGTTTCCGACGAAAAGGGACAGATCGGTGGGCAGAACGTGTCCGTTCTTTGTGCACTGCGAGTAGTGCAAAGTCCCGTGAAGCTGGATTGTATTGGGCCACGGCCCGCTGGTCGTCAACGGAGTTTGGGTGAAGAGATAGGGCAGCCTCAGCTCCAGTCCGTCAATGTTCTGTGTATAGAGACGGACTAGACGGCGGTCCCTAGCAAGAGCATCAACCCAGTGGTGAAAGGGTGTCGGATTCGAAGCCGACGCCTGCACGCACGCCTCGCGTAGGAACTCGTGGAAGGCTTCCAGCCTCGCGTTGTTGTGATAGACTGCCTCGGAAAGATTGAGTTTCCCGCCGAATCGCTGTGCTAGTCCAGAGGGGTCCTTGAAATCGGCAACTTCACCACAGCGTCAGCACAAGCAGATACACGCAGGGAGAGATGTCGCACTTCCAGCGGACGTCGAGATGCCCGCTCCCGCCACCACGATGAACCGAGTACAGGCCGTGAGGCTTTCTTTCAAGAGCGTGAACTCCTCGGTGGCTTCCTTGTCGTACACGGAGAGCAACCGTTGCTCCATGTTTGCAGTTCGTTCATCAACAGCGCGCAGAGAGAGATAGTCGGGCGGCGAGAGCACGAGAGGAAAGTGAAGGCATGCTACCAAGACGTGTATAACCATGCACCGCAGCTCGCTTAGCTGCACGCAGGGGACCTAGCAGCTACTCTGAACACGGCAGTCCCAAACCGAATGCCAAAAGCACTATCCCAGTTGCCATCAGGCAGTACAGTATATCTAAGGGCCACACGCCAACGAAATGCCACCAGAAGACCCCAATCGTGCCTTGGCCTTCCCCATGAAGACTCCTCCGTTTACCGTCGTGGACTGGGTTAGAGGGGGACAGACGGGCATGGGAGGGTTCCTCAATCGGGTCGGAAGACTGACTGGCCGCATGGCGGCCAGTCACCATGATCCTATCGCGGTGGAAATCTGCAAGTGCTGCCAGAATGATCGCCG
>NW_022983519.1:0-1869 GCF_010015735.1 Aaosphaeria arxii CBS 175.79
CGAATAATTTGAAGCCAGATTGGCCATGATAGTCAGCGTTTCCGGATGCTCCTCCCCAGATACCCTCTTTCTCAACTCTATCACTTGCATATTCAGCTCTTCTGCCTCCTTCCACCGCCCTTGATACGTATATATTAAAGCCAGATTGGCCATGCTAGTCAGCGTGTTCGGATGCTCCTCCCCAAGCACCCTCTTTGCTAACTCCACCACTTGCACAAACAGCTGCTCGGCCTCGTTATATTGTCCATCAGAATACAGCGAATTGGCATATTTACATAAGAGATCCAATCTGTCTTCGCAGTCAAGCCCAGCGCGACTGTTCGACAGAGCATGTTTGGCATGTGGAAGCAATCGTCTCCACTTGCTTCTATTTTGATGATCGTGATCCGGGAACACTCGAAGTAGCTGTGAAGTAGCACCCTGAGCCCATTGGCCTAGCTGCTTCCACTGTTGGAGCCACTCTCGCAGAGCGCGATGCACTAATCGGTGAATATCAAGTGCAGAATCTGCAGGCCGCCTAGTAATAAGAGCATATCTGCTAATGATGTTGACCGCATTTTCCCTCTCTCTAGGCTCCTTTGCCGGTAGAAGATCGAGCGGAATGTCCTTTGGGGCGACGCAGGCGGTAAGAAGCAGATAGTCCGCTGCAAGTGTGTTGCTACGTTGGATCTCATCTATAGATACGAACAGCGTAGCAGCTACAGGATTCTTTGTAGTACGCCCTTGTTCTTTGTCCTCGGACGGTTCGCCACTATGCTCAAGAGTGTGTTTGTTCTGCCTCTCTAAGAGTAACTGGTATTGCTGAAGCGTCACACCTGTGGTATTGATATAGGCTGCCGCTTGGACAATTGCTAGCGGGAGATATGATACCTCTTGTAACAGCAGGATCGCGGGCTGCTGCTCGCTTTCAGAAATCGGAATGTCCAGGTAGTTATCTAACATCCTTTTGGCCGCATCTGGTGTCAGTTCCTGTAGCTCTACAACGTTCTGCACTGCGACCCGCATTGCAGTGCTGATCTCAGTTGCTGTAAAAATGACAGAGCAGAGGTCAGAGTGGGGTAGGTAGTCGGCCAAATCAACCTCTCGTGCCGCTGCTAATCCACTAGACCCTAGGCCTATGTTCTCTGCGTTGTCAAAGATGAGCAGACATTGTCTTACACACTCTTCCCCTAAACGATGTTTAACAAGCTGTTTGATATCCACCTTCTCATCGGCCCAGCCAGGAATGTCAAGCTTCTGAGCAATACTTGCATACGACTGATCAAGACTGTCTGCGTTGTTTGCATCAATCCAAAAGACTGAGCAGTTCTTGTTCTTTTGTCTTGTTCTGTACGCAAGTTCAAGGGCTAGCTGTGACTTGCCTGTTCCTCCAGATCCTATAATCGCCAACGTGGTAGCGGTACGCTTGTCGCCGAAGAGCTTCGCCTCTAGCTCAGCAAGCTGTGACTCTCGACCCACAAAATGGTCGTTTTGGGAGAACGGAATAATGGATGGTGCGCTGCTGGTTGCTTCTATTTCAATCTGGAGTCGTCTGAGCGCATTCTCTCTTCCCTCGCCATAGGAGACTGGCATAGCGGCATCTAGAATTCCAAGAAGGCAGTATACACTATCTTCTTCCTCAGTCGTTTTGCGATTCTTGGCCCATGTCATTCGCTCACATGTGGTAAATTGGTCCAAGGGACAATTGCGCAATGCTGCAAGTGGAATACCGGTAATCTCATGCACCAGCTGTTCAAGCGACTCTTTATTGCCGAGGCGCCATCCCTCGCAGGTAAAAAACTCAACTGATACTGGCGCAATCAGCTCCTGAAGTGTCCAGCCTCGAGTGAACCATTCGCTCGCTCGGAAGCTTGCCTCCCACTCGTTACA
>NW_022983520.1:0-1863 GCF_010015735.1 Aaosphaeria arxii CBS 175.79
GGATGGTCCGCTCCCAGTTTCTTCTTGAAAGCCTCCATCACTTGCACCTCCAGCTCCTCTGCTGCATCCCATCGCCCTTGACCCCGGTAGGTCGACGCCAGATTGGCTATGCTGGTCAGCGTGGAAGGATGGTCCGCTCCCAGTTTCTTCTTGCGAGCCTCCATCACTTGCACCTCCAGCTCCTCTGCTGCATCCCATCGTCCACTAAGTGAGTAAGCATCTGCCACCATTGCAATGCTCCATACCGTGTCCTCATGCTCTCGCCCTAAGACCGTCTTTCGTACCTTCATTGACTGTATTGCTAGGATTTCTGCTTCTGCTGCGCTTCCTTTGCTCTTTGCATACCATGCTGCACGATATAGTAGCGTAGCCCATTCTATTAGCGAGGATGTCGCTTCTGGCTTCTGGCCAGCTGCCGCCTTAGCGTGTGCGAACAGCGCTTGACAGGCTGCCCAGTTCTCATAATTTCCTGTTGGGAACGCTGCGGAAAGGCTATTGATAAAGTGCTGTTTCCACTGCTCTAGCTTTCTGTTCGCCGCAAGCCAGGTACGCATTGATAGCTGCACAAGGGCGTGCATCTCAAAGGTCATGCCGTCGTTGTTCACGGAGATGAAGCAGAAGCTGCGCAGCGCTGAAATGTCTTCATAGAAAGTATCGTCTCTCGAGTCGTCGTCCTCAGAATCGTCGTCCTCAGAATCGTCGTCCTCAGAATCGTCGTCCTCAGAATCGTCGTCCTTAGAATCGTCGTCTGCAAAGTCATCCGATGAGTCGTGCGAGGGGATATTTTCAGGTCCGTTCTTGGGGTGGTCGTTAAAATATTCCTTAATGTCCCCGACCTGGCAGTTAGACTGCATTCTATCGTCTTCCTCATTACGATCAGCCTCAGCCTTGGCCTTATCAACCTTTTGATTGGCTTCGCCATCTTCATGTGTAGCTTGCGTCTGCAGCACATTCCTGGGAATCCCCTGGCGGTCGAAGAAGCTCATCAGCGATAGCAGGTCTGCAGCTGATGGCCGCGTCTGCTGTATGTGCTCGAAGGAGATTTGCCACGTCGTGATGATCGAGTTCTTCGCCTCACGGTCTCGCCGAAGCTGGCCTCCGTCACGGTTGAGAAGGCTCGTCCGCCTGCGCTCGCTCTTCTTGAACTGGTCAAGGTACTGTGCCACCGAGCACAGTGGCGCTCTCTGCGAGATGTACGCAGCAGCCTGGGTGATGGCGAGCGGCATGTACTCAAGCGCTGCAGCAAGCTCCGTCAGCTCCGCCAGCTCAGCACCATCGCTCTTGTCGGCTTGCGCTCCCAGCTTCTTTGCAAGCAGCGTCAGCGACTGCGCCTCGTCCATTGGATCAAGTGTGATGATGTTGCGCTGCTCCACCAGCTGCAGCGCCGCTTCTTTGTTTCGCGTTGTAACAAGGATCGAGCCGTGCTTACAGTAGGGGAGGTACTCGCGCAGCGGTCTAGCTGCGGTTTTGGAGCTGGCAGGTTGGGCCTCGAGTAGAAAGCTGGCATCGTCCACGTTGTCTAGCACGAGCAGCCATGGCTGCTTGCTATCGCACAGCCAGTCGTGCACCAGCTTAAAGATGTTGACTTCCGGATCCTGTCGCCCGGCTATCTTGACGCGGTCGGCAATATCGCGGAAGCTCTGCTCGAGCCGGGCGGCGTTGCTGGCGTGCGCCCACAGTACCCACGTCTCTGGGGATTGCTCGCGCGTGCGGTAGGCGTGCTCGATCGCAAGCTGCGACTTGCTGCTTGGCCGTCAGTGTGCTATGTTTGGTCGTGTGCAGGAAGCGCTCATGCTGCTCACCCCACCCCGCCTAGGCCAACAATCGCCTGCCTCGCGTCTGGCTGCGCGCATCGCTCACAGA
>NW_022983521.1:0-1764 GCF_010015735.1 Aaosphaeria arxii CBS 175.79
CGTGAAGCTCATGTACCTACCGCCGTACTCGCCCGACCTGAATCCAATCGAGGAGTTCTTCGCGGAGCTCCAGGTCTTCATCAAGCGCAGCTGGAGCACTTACGAGGAAGACCCAGCCCAAGGATTTAATGTGTTCCTAGAGTGGTGCGTGGATAAGGTAGGGAGCAAGCAACAGAGCACGCGGGGCCATGTTAGGCATTCTGGCTGGACCATCGACGAGGTCTAAATGCATTCCTATCTAGACTCGACATTAAGTATTAACCTTAACATTGATGATTTCTTTAACGGTAGCTTATCTCTCTCAATCTCGGTTTCCCCCAAACATAGCGCCATGAACTCCGCCGTTAATCACACCAGTTTGCAAGCCAGAGTTCTGATTGCCAAAAGTTACACTGCCCACTGTGGTTGAACCAACCTGACCCTTTGCGGCTGCTTTGGCAACTGCTTCTTCCTGAGCCCTAGACAACAGCCCGTCCAGTAGTCTCCGCGATGCGACTATCGCTTTGCGCTCCTCCTCATACTGCTGCAACGCTTTCGCTTTGTCTTCATCAGGCCCGACTGCGACTTCATCGTCGCTGCTGAGACCCAGCTCGTCCAGCTTATTATCCAAAACGATTAACTGTCTGTCTGTCGCGGTAATTGCACTCTTCACTTCCTCCTGTTTCTCGGAAATCGTCTTCTTGATGTCCTCAGTAATGTGGCTATGACGCACAGAGCTATACCTGTAGGACAAATAAGTCACACTTGTTGAGTTAAATCTACTTAGTCAAAGCTATTACTTACAGAGTTGCTATGCTCACAATTGAATTGACGGTTAGTTTACAGTTTTGGAGCTGCTCAGACATTGCCTTGATTTGCCCTTGCTTCAGGAGTCCTACTTTCGTGCGATCTTGCCATGCCAGTTTCCCATCCTCTGAGTGCCTGGTCCATCGTTGAAGGTCGGTCCGGAAGTGAGAGCATGCTTGCGTGCAGCTGCTGATTGTCCTCTCTGACTCTTTGCTAACATTTGAGCCAAGCAACTGCCACTCCCTATTCTCTACGCTTTGGAGAAGGCTAAGCGCTGCATCAACAGAGTGGACGTCCTCTAGCAGGCGCGTAACAGTCTTTGGTGCGTCTTTGAGCTGCTGTAGGTCATTTAGAAGTAGTCGTACGCCTTCCAAGGCTGGCGCAGTGATGCCCACGACTGCGGCTGTAATGCTAAGTGGGTCGGCCATTGTGGGTCTGACGCGATTGAGGAATCAGCAAGGGTAGAAATGCTGAAGTAGAAGTCAGACTTAGGGGGAAAGAGAATAGAGCAAAGCTTGTGAGCGGACAGAATTTGTAAGAGGGGAAGCTGAGGCTGAGAGCCGAGAGCTGATCACATGAGGCTGGGGTACGGCTGGACTGTTACCACAGACAGCCTACTCGACTATCGCATACCTTACAACTACACTATGGCGCTAACGGCATCCTTTGGCGATATGAACTATGGCGTCCAGGCCGGCATTATTAATGGTGATGTAAACCCTATGATCAACCTTCCGCCTGGTGAGTTGCGAGACGATCCGAGCTTAACAGCGCCAGACCAAGCGCTAACCGGCGGGCCTCCGCCTAGAGCGACGCGAAACTCCACCACAGCCATCCATCGTGATACCTTTCGCGCGAGACGCAGATTTTGTCGACAGGGGCACACTGCTCGACGAGTTCTGTGAGCGATGCACGCAGCCAAATGCAAGGATAGCGCTCGTCGGACTGGGTGGGGTAGGGTAAGCAGCACGAGTGCTT
>NW_022983522.1:0-1742 GCF_010015735.1 Aaosphaeria arxii CBS 175.79
TGTTTGTGCAAGTGATGGAGACTCGCAAGAAGAAACTAGGAGCGGACCATCCTTCCACGCTGACCAGCATGGCTAATCTTGCTTGGACATGGAAACGCTTTGGGAGAAGTGCTGAAGCTATAGGCTTGCTGCAGGAGTGCGTTCATCTTCGCTGTCAGACTCTTCGAGCAGGGCATCCTGATCTAGTATCTTCTCAGGAAACCTTAGCTGAATGGGAAGCAGAGCAAGCAGGTAGAAATCTTGCGACGAGTTAATTTTCTACTGGCTGTAGAAGTAGACATACTTGATCGACACCTTGAAACGTAAATCACCCTAATTCCACTAAATTGGAGGATCCAGTCTGACTATTTGTAGAATCCTTTTCGGCATGGCGGGTTTTTCGTTACGCAGGGACGGATGTTAGTCAGCGCTGCCGACTATCTCACTTAATCTCCCTAACAAGGGACGCCACAGCGTGTGCCACACCTGAGCGCCACACATTGGAACCGCTCTACGCAGGAGTGCAACGTTGCACTGCGAACTCGGCAGGGACAAGAAATTGAATATCACGCTGGGGAACGATCAGATTGGCTGATGGAATTTCCTTTTCACGAAATGCAAATACTACATGCCCCAAGGCGGTGCCACTGCCACTACCCATAAGTGATACTCCAACCAGGAGGGAGGAAAAAGACCGTCCACTCCAGACCTTCGTTGACCCTGCTCGCTCTCGTCATGCTAGGAACCGCAACAGATCAGTGTCTAAATATTTGAATGCTTGGTGCAACCAGACAATCCAGGTCAGTGCGGCGTCATTGCCGGCGTTGTGCAGGGGAAGGTGGTCGATACAGATCCCCATCTGGCTGGCGAGCCTTGCCAGTCCGATGGATTGATGGGACAATTGCGCGTGTCGGTACACGTCGTTCGTATCCGACACTTCGACTCCGGCCAGGTCGACCCCGTGATGCGCCAGCCATTTCGTGTCATTGTGGAGTGCATGCCCGATGAGAACGCCGTCCCCGGCGTCCCTCACCCGAGACAGCCTCTTCTTGAGCTCCGCGACGACAGAGTCCAGTGGAAGGGTCGCAGATGAACCCCACACAAACGGTCCCGGGGAACCGGAGCAGAATAACTCGTTCTGGAGAGACTCAGTCTCTTTCACGACGAAGTGGAAGCACTCGTAGATGTCCCTCGATTGGTCGACAAACACGCCCCCCACCTCCAGGAGCTTCGAGCTGTCCTGCTCCCACACCTCGGTATCAAGGACGAGGATTGTGGTGGGTCGGCCGGCGGCTGCGGCACGTACGATGGACGACATGACCTCCAGGTGGCTTCGTGCGCCATCTATCACCCGCTGTTGCCGCTTCGTAAGGCTGGTTGCGGATCCAACGGGCACATTCGATTCCTCAGAGGTATCGCTCTCGGCAACAGGAGACAAGACCCCTTCTCGCTCCCGGAAGTAGGCTTCTGCGGTGGAATGTCAGCCAGTCGTACCGTTTGCTGTCACTGCGTGTTCAGTGTCTTACCGAGTGAGGCTCGAATTTGGGATACAGCAGCTGCCTTCGCCGCTGCCTTCGACCTCGACCGTCCGCGGCTCCGGATCGGTTGGTGATCCTCGGCGAGCACGGTGAATGCCGTACACTCCCAGGTCAGGTCGTCGTGCTGCTGGAAGCGGCTCGTCAGACGTCCGAGAAGCCCGCGCCCGATCAACCTCTGGACGGCGTCCTGGTCGTCGAGGCCGCTGAGAAGCGTGGCTAAGCCTC
>NW_022983523.1:0-1530 GCF_010015735.1 Aaosphaeria arxii CBS 175.79
GAGTGAGACTTTATGTGCTCGCCTGGACGCGTATGGCCGGCTTGCACAGGTAGGTAGGCAGACCAAGATCCAGCAGTGCTACACTACTAATCTTTGCACGGTGGGACAAGTACGATGGGAGACGGGATAGGCGCCGTTTCAATTGAGTTTAGATACAAGTTGGGCGGATGTGGTTCGCCTGTGTGAAGGCCTACCGTCATGTGACCAAACATGTCATTACGCTAGACTGCTGCCATGGCATCTTCCGAGGCCCTTTCCCTCATGCCCGGCGTACTGATGAACCATCCTTATTGTCCTCTGGCCCGTGTGACTTTGACCAATCTTTCTGCTATCTTGCCCACTTGCTCTGTCCATTCCCCAGTAGTTCGCGCGGTAGTTTGTCCATCGGGAGAGGATGTACTGGTGCCTGCAGCAGGCGGGGGCTCCGCGCCCCGGGCAAAGACTGTGCGTGGGTTAGCGATGGCTCATGGTGAAGGCAAGTGATCCCATACTGTTACAAATGGCGACCTTGGCCGCCGCCTCGTCGAGTGCAAGGAGCTCAGCCAAACGCCTGGCAATCTACACCGCCGTGTCAGTGACGTGGATCACAGGACTGTCAGGTCATCAGTACCTCTTCGTCCGTAGACATGCTGCCCGTCCCGGCCGGAGTCTGTAAGTCAGAGGCGCAGTGCAAGTAGCGCAAAGCTCGTGTAGGTTGGATAGCAGCCGCTTAGGCTATGTGATTGTTTCTTGGTCAAGCGGCAGACCTTGTCCGTGGCTCGTCATGTCCCGCCAAGCCACAACCGACGTCGCGCCTTGTGCTTCGTAAACGCTGGACCACTTCTACCGCTCCCACTCTTACACCAACAATCGCCATGACAGACGCAGATACCTTGAAATTGCTCCAAAGCTAAGTAAGCACACAGCACCCACATCCTACAGCAAGCGCAGGAGCCATATTTGCCAACCCAACCCATGTTGACTGTCGATAGATACAGGCCGCAGTGAAGCGCATCCGCGAGATCTACCCTGACGATCCTTGCATGGCACAGTCCCTGTGTCTGGTTCAAGTCCTCACAAGTCGGCAAATCCCTATCCCTATGATGCAGAACGTGATACTAACGCGACACAGCTTTGTACCCAGCCTGCGAAGAGCGAGCTCCAAGCAACCGCGGGCCTCCGCACGACAAGCTGCCGTTGCCAGTCGATTTGGCTCTACGACCGTCGTCTACTCAGTCTGACAACTAGGCCGGTAGACGGATGCTGGTAGGGTCGCCTTTGGGTGGATGGCGGGGATTGCAGTCAGAAGTACGATCTGTAGCGGTACCCTACCGGTCCAGGATGCGAGGATGCGAGGATACACTGTACCGCCCATACCTTTGACAAGACCTCCCAGATACCGCGTTCACACAGATCACCTCCCACACTTGATATGGGTAATTGAAATCCAAACCGTATAGTTCTGGACATGGGTGATTGAAAGCAAAACAGTACAGTTCGTGGCATGAGTGATTGAATTCAAAGTACAGTTCGTGACATGGGTGATTGAAA
>NW_022983524.1:0-1383 GCF_010015735.1 Aaosphaeria arxii CBS 175.79
CTGTCAACCCCTCAGATATCAAAGCACTATGTAGAGCCAATCCCAAACATTAGCATGTGAAGATGACCTGGGCTTTGCTACGGTCTCAAGACATCACTCCACGAGATGTTCAAGCTGCCGACGACTCTATAAACCCTAGAAACTTGCGCACAAGACGACCGCTCCGATCTCTGCTTTCTATCCTCAAGTGTACTGGTCCACTCATGACCTTGCGATATCCTTACAACTTACAATGAGTTTGTCCAAGACCCAGCTCTCTGCTTAGCACTTTCTCCAATTGTCTCAAGGTTGCGCGAGCGGTAATGTAAATAGTTTAGTTGAAATGAATATGACGGAGTAGTAGCATGTACACGTATGTAGACGCGAGGACGGATGTTTTCAAAGTCCGCAAAACCGGCCAAGAGTTAGTTAGAAGGTTCGGATATAGGTAATGGCCGATTGCCCGAGGTTTCTGTTTCTTGAAATCCAAGGTTCGGTCATGGATCATGCATCTACTCTGGCCTACTTGGGAAGGTAGTAAGAGATTTCAAACCCCGTGCGTAGAAAATCCGAGTTTGAAAACGCCGAGCGATGACGGAGACAGGGAATCAAATTAGGATTTAAAGTCGTACATGTAGCCCACATACCATCAATCATTCTCTCTCACCTGTCCTCTCTATTTTCACAATCACAACACCGTTTCCAATGTCTGCCAACCTCGAAAAGTAACAAGAGGCAGTTGATTTTTATGTTGAGGCACATCTTATATCTAAGGTTGAAAGCCTCGATCATGCCCTCCGAAACAGCATCGACAAAGGATTGCCAATGATTGCCATGTCTCCGATTCAAGGAAAATTCAGCTCTATGCTTGTGACCTTGAGTTCAGCTAGGCATGTACTTGAAATTAGGACTTTAGGAGCCTACTCCAGTATCTGGCTAGCAAGACATATGAAAGGGAGAGGAACAATTACAAGCCTTGAAATTGATCCTCATCGACGTGATGTAGCAATTGAAAACTTACAATTTGCTGGCATCAAAGTTCCTGACGAGGTCGATGTACAACTCGGGGCGGCCCTGGATATTCTCCCACGACTGAGGAGCGAAATTGCCAGCGGACAAAGACCCTTGTTCGATTTCGTATTCATCGATGCGGATTGGGGTAATCAAGGAAGATACTTTGAGTACGCTGTTGAGTTGACAAGTAAGGGAGGTGTGATTTACGTGGATAATGCTGTCAGAAACCTGGTAGAGAATGGGATGCCTAAGGATGGTCAGTCTGAGGAGGATGTTGATAACTTGGTAAAACAGGTTGGATTAGATGGCCGGGTAGATGCTGTAGTGCTGCAAACAGTTGGGGCAAAGGAGTATGACGGATTTTTGCTTGCTGTTGTAAAGTAGTAAATT
>NW_022983525.1:0-1303 GCF_010015735.1 Aaosphaeria arxii CBS 175.79
ACCTGTCACAAAGACACGCGCGCCAAACTCCTCCGCGAGATATACAGCTGGGCTGAGGGACAGGACGGGCGATGCATCTTCTGGCTGCGCGGCCTAGCGGGCACGGGCAAGTCGACAATCGCGCGGACCGTCGCGCGCCGCTACTACGACCAGCAGCGTCTTGCGGCCAGTTTCTTCTTCTCGCGCGGCGGCGGCGATATTGGCCACGCAGGCAAATTTGTCACGAGCATTGCGGTGCAGCTTGCACAAAATGTGCCAGAAGCGCATGTACATATCTGCACGGCTATGATAGAGCGCGGCAATGTTGCCAGCCAGACTTTGCGCGACCAGTGGCGACACCTCGTTCTCCGTCCGCTGTCGAAGCTGCGCGAGCCAGGGCCATACGTTGTGGTTGTCGATGCGCTCGACGAGTGCGACAATGAAAACGATGTCCAGATCCTCATACAGCTGCTGTCTGAGGCTCGGTCCCTAGACAGGGTCCGACTGCGAGTGTTTCTGACCAGCCGGCCAGAAGTGCCAATCCGTCACCAGTTCGGGCAGATGGCAGATGCGGACCACAAGGACTTTGTGCTGCACGACATATCGCCGTTGACAGTCGATCAGGACATAAAGTCGTTTATTACGGATGAGCTTCACTCACTCGGGCGAAAATTTTGTCTCCCCGCTGGCTGGCCAGGTGCGGAGGTGATTCTGCAGCTAGTGCAAAGCGCAAGCCGCCTGTTTATCTGGGCAGCAACCGCTTGTCGCTTCATCTGCGCAGGGAGGCAATTTGCAGCTAAAAGACTAGATACGATCCTGCGCAATGACAGCAATACTGCTGTGGCCCCAGAGAAGCATCTTGATCAGATCTATGTTACCGTGCTCCAGAACTCGGTGTCTGCAGACTACACAGAGGAAGAGAAGGAAGAGCAGTATAGAATGCTGAGGTACGTTCTCGGGAGTCTGGTGGTACTGCTGTCTACGCTATCCGTGCAGTCCTTAAGCAAGCTGCTCCAGTCTACAGATGAAGAGGTGGGACAGACACTATGGGACTTACACGCCATCATCAGCATCCCACAAGATCCCACCCAGCCGCTTCGTCTGCACCATCCATCGTTCCGCGACTTCCTCCTTAGCAAGAAGAGATGCAACGACGAGAACTTCTGGGTGGACGAGAGTAGCATACACGAGAAGCTAGCATCTCACTGCCTCCAGCTCATGTCTACGCCAGACAACCTTCGGCAAGACTTGTGCAGTCTGTCTGACCCTGGAGTGCTCAGGAGCGAGATAGACGAGAGGAAGATCACGACCAGCCTGCCTTCTG
>NW_022983526.1:0-1224 GCF_010015735.1 Aaosphaeria arxii CBS 175.79
GCCTAAAACATCCGCCCTTGTCAGGAATACTTATCCTACATGTAGGACATGTCCTCGCTGTTTCAAACCATTCTTCGATGTGAGACTTGCAGAATGAATGGCCTGCTTGATGTTAGCTCTGTTGGAGGAAAAAGAGTTACGTCATACCACAGGGCAGATATCCACATCCTTGGCTCGGTAGTCCCTCCTCTAAGCATAATGTACAGGCGGTACCATAACATTTGATTGCACCTCGCAAACCATTGTGGCGGCATTTCATCTTATCGATTACAATTTGGGGGAGTATTGTTTCCTTGTGCAACATTATATCGAGCACCGCCTCTTCAAGGATGCTGACGCCACGTGCGCGAATTTGGTCAAGGACCGGTCGAACCATGCACTGATTGCAGGAAATCTATCAAGTTTAGTGAGGCAAACAGTGTCAAGGGATTGAAACCTACGCATTTGCAGAACGGAAAAAAGTAGACTATCTGGGTATCGGAGATTGCAACCATGCAGTCAGAACAATGCATTTCCAGCAACTCATCGTGTCGTTCTTCTGTTGTTTGTTAGAATTGGTCATCCTTGGACAACCTCTCACCTGCCTACGCGTCTTTTTTTCCTTTGGCCCGTTGGAACCATTTGCGGTTCATCGTGTTGCTCTTCTATTCTTTGTTAGATTTGGTCATCCTTGAACGAGCTCTCACTTGCCTTCGCGTCTTCTTTTCCTTCGGCTGGTCGGAGCCGTTTGCGAGATCGAACTCATGTCTGAATCAGATTCGATTAAGACCAGGTCGGCATCCATATTGGCCATGCTGAGATGAGGAGAGGAATGATGCTTTCAGGAGCGAGGAAGACGTCTATATATACCAAATTCACCCTGTCCCACGTGATGACTGAAGCGATGGCGGTCTTCTATATCCTCACTCGCCAAATTGCCGACAAATTCACGCCGGTACTCCGGAGTCATAGAAACGTCTAGCGGCACACGTAGAATTGCGTACAGCGAGCGACATAATACCACACAGACAGGAAGGGTGGACAAAAATTGCGATCCGCTTCATTCGGCAGAGCAAGTTCTGGACAAAAGTACACAATTCATAATAGTAGAGAGAATATGTGTAGTAACCATTCGCCACAAAGGGCCATATTTTAGGTCAGATAGTAGTTATTCATGTTCTTAGTTGTCCCATGTTCTTTTCGTTTTTCAAAGATATCGCGATGAAACGTCCGCCTAGAATCAAT
>NW_022983527.1:0-1153 GCF_010015735.1 Aaosphaeria arxii CBS 175.79
ATATTTATTCCGATATTGTTACTCATTACGGATGGTTTGTTCATGAACGCTACAATTACGGATTGCACTCGGAGTCTTCATCCAGCCAGGCGGGGCGTGATTCAGTAAGGAAAACCCTCGTACACCCTGAACAATCCCATCGACACCCTGAACAATCCCATCGACATCCTGAACAGTCCCATCGACACCCTGAACAATCCCATCGACATCCTGAACAATCCCATCGACATCCTGAACAGTCACTCGGCACCGAGCGTCTTTCATTCATTGCTTACAGCCCTTTGTTCACTACTCAGAGTTCTTCACCCGGGGCTGAACATTCAGCAACAATGCGAAGGGGCCAATATTTAAACCCCCATTCCCATTTATCTACTACGACTTACAAGCCTACCACACCAGAGTGTGCAACCACAACCAAACACTTCAGGCCGTCTCTAATGGATATCATTGTTACATATACTGATATTTCTTGAGTGTACCGGGAGTCTGTCTCTTAGAAAGACGACAATATATACATATATACATCTATATACGAACGGGCTAGTGAACAGCTCCGCAACGAACCGAACGGTTTCCACACTTCTCGGATCAGATCAATGTTCTGATCCAGAAGACCGTTTCCCAGGGAGACGACAACATATATACATCTATATTGCTTCGGTGGAGGAGCCCACATCGACGAGCTGGAAGTTTGATGCCATTTTCCAGCTCTGCGAGGAGATAGCGGACCGTATCCGGAACGAGATTGACCAGTTTCCCGGCTACGAGTACCAGATCAACTTTCTGATCCGGACTCTTCCACATACGAGTGGGGAGGAGCCTCTTCACGCTACCGTCCATTTCCAGACAAAAGACCAAGCGGATAATGGCAATTATGTCGTTGGCCACGTCAATGTGAAGGAGCAGAACCGCGCCTACGAACTGGCAACGGGCGATCTTAGCCAGGATCTGAAATGGTGGCCAGAAACAGTCCTCAATTACGAAGAAGAACAGCAAAAGAAGGACGCGGACAAAGCAGCGGGAATAAGAAAAGTGGCCTAAGATACAAACCTTGGCCACATCTTTATCCTTAAAGTGCCCCCTAAGAATAAACAGCTTCCATTAGGTTGTTCTTCTGTTCGTTACTTATCAGGTTAGTAGCTTCACAAGATTT
>NW_022983528.1:0-1000 GCF_010015735.1 Aaosphaeria arxii CBS 175.79
GTTGTGTTGAATTGGATCTTCAATCCATACGTCCGCGAATCCAACACCCATTGCATGGGACCGTGCGTGCCTCTCACCATGAATCTGTCCATCATTTCGCTGACCAACTGCACACATCCTTTTCTCTCTTCGCTTCCGTCGCTCTCGTATGCGCTGTCCTCGTCCAATCTACGGGACAACTCTACGGCCTGTTGCACGACCATGAACCGGGCTTGCTTGATGACGGCTGACAAAATGGGTGGATACTGCTCGGGTCCCTTCCATCCATCCTCCTTTACCCCCAATACCGCCAATGCGCACACCAACGGGCTCTCATACTCGTTCTGCGTGGTTTGGTGATCCAACAACTCGATGCAAAATTGCAAACACGCGCGTTGGATGCGGGTCAACGTCTCTTCCTGTTGCGTATTGCCTGTCCCTCTACTCTCTCCTTCTTCGCCCTCTTCTCTCCTTTCTCTTCTTTCACCTTGCCCTTCCCTCTCCTCCCTTTCACTTTCACTTGCACTGTCTTCCTCCCCCACCAATCGCTCTGCTTCCTCCACTACTCTCTCCCATGCCCTCCGTTGTCGTGCCTTGAATCGATACGCTGGACTCGTCCATTCGTGCTCTCGCTGTGTACGTGCAAAAAACATCATAATCTGCTTCCACGCCCGCGAATGCTTGACAATCGTCTTCTCGTCCATGTATCCCTGCAATGGCTGATACCTCGTCTGGTGCTTCTCCGTTCGGATGGCCTCCATGCGTACGAATATTCCACACCGACCCACCACCGTCCTCTGGCTGAACCGGATCATCTGGTCGGTGGCCTTCCAAATGGCTGCCTCTACGGGCTCGGGCTCTATCTCCTTCCTGGGGTCTGGGTCGGCCACGGGCTCTTCGATGCACGCCAATAATGCTTTTTTCTCTCTCTTTCCTATCTTGCTACTACTACAACTCTCCCTACCCCTACCTTCAAATCCGGTAACCCTAACCCTCTCAAAAAACAACTCTCCCTAACCCT